>NW_007731869.1:145207-146681 GCF_000696425.1 Galeopterus variegatus
AAACAAACAAACAAACAAACAAGAAGATAATCAATTTACTCAACAATATGGATGTTTCTTTAGTACATTTTACTAAGTGAAGAAGGTAGGCACATATCGTTATATATTATTTTATTCCCTTTTTATTATATTCTGGAAAAAAAGGGGGTGGAGATAACAACTGGCTACTGATTTCCAGGAGTGGGATAGTAGGGCGATGTTGACTAAAGGGGATGCACAGAGAATATTTAGGTTGATGGTACTATTTATATGGCACACTGGTGGTGGATACATAACTTTGTGCCTTTGCAAAACTCATGGAAATGGTGACCACAAAGGATGTAGTACATTTTCTGAAAAACAAATGAACAAAAAGACAGAATGTTGGGGGAAACTGGGACTGACAACAGACTGTAACAAATATTTCTAACTGCATTATCAATGTATGACATATAACCTCAACAAATGGGTGGAGCATAAAAAGAGCTGACCCACGTAAATTTGAAAAAAAATATTGTCTTGATTAAATAATGTATACCTGGAGTAAAAATTAAAGGTGTTTTAATGATCTCTCAGAAAACTATATAGAAAATTAAGAAACGGTATCTTATTTCTTCTTTGCTAGAACGTAGGAGAGAGTGGATGATGACTTCTTTACTAGGATGACTTGTGGAATACATCGGTATGCAGGAGTAATGATCAGCAAATCACACAAACATTTCTTTTAGAGGAGAGAAAAACAAAATACAGACTTTTTCTTGGCACCTGCTTAGCACCTTGATGACTTTGCAACAATGCAAGCAGATTAAGCAGAGAAGGTGATATCAGAATAGAAAGCAAAAAGCAGAAGAATATAATGGAAGATGCCATATAAAATTGAAAGTAAAGCTTGTGAAACTCTTGTGAGAAAAATCCAGAAGACAGCATGAATACCACCGGAAGAAATTTGAGGAGCCTCAAATTACTGTATATGATTCCGTATACAGTAATTTCAGTATATTGATTCATGGAAGAGCTAGAAACTTAGTGGTATGATTGATTAATAAAATGGTAAATATCTGTTTATTCAGAGATGAATATTATTTGGTCGAAATTTTCCTGTGCTGAAAGAAACACAATACAAGCATAATATCACAAACTTTAATATTTGTATATTCAACCCCATCAAGTGACAAAAAAGTAAGAGTTTTTGTGGAGTAATCAATAATTAGTATTCATTTAAATTAACCTGAGTTTTTGTCTCTTCTTTTTTCCCTATGTTACATGATAATAACATTTTAGTCTCTTCTAGTAAACTGCTCTAGCCTACATGCTTCTGACATTACCATCAATAGAGAACATCACATTTATCCTACCTATTGCTAAGGTCATATAGCAACTAGAACATGGACTTTTTAGTTCAGCATATTGTTAGAAGTACTAAACACAGATTTATAAATCAAGGGAGGTTTTTTTTTTTTTTGGTATATTTTTTTTTTTTTTCGTTAAATTTTTT
>NW_007731870.1:0-1273 GCF_000696425.1 Galeopterus variegatus
AAAAAATATGTTCTCACTTTCTATAATTTTGTCATTTCAGGAATGTTATATAAATGAAATATACAGTATGAAACTTTTTACAATATTTTTATTAAAACATGATTGCATATATCTGTCAGGTACAGCATTGAATATCCATATCTATGTGCAATATGTGATGATCAAGTCCGGATAATTACAATATTCAACATTACACACTATAATCATTTTTTGTAGCCCTTTATCGATTTCTTGTTAACCCCCCTGCCCCCCTCTCTTTTCTACCTTTAGAGGCCTAAGTTCTTTTCTCTCCTTTTGAAACATGAATGAAATATTGTGATTGTTGTATTTTTCTCTTTTGTTTGTTTATGTTTTGGAGCTACCACTTATGTGGTATTTCTTTATCTGTGCCTAGCTTATTTCACTTAACACAATCTTCTCTAAGTTCATGAATGTTGCTGTGAATGGTAGAATTTCATTACTGTTTATGGCAGACTAGTGTTATATCGTTGAGTATATACCATTTGTTGGCATACGGTTGTTTGTAATAGTCTCTAGTGATTCTTTGTATTTCTGTGGTATCAGTTGTAATGTCTCCGCTTTCATTTCTGATTTTTGTTATTTGGTTCTTCTTTATTTTTAGTTAGTCTGGCTATTTATTTTATCTTCTCAACCAAAAAGAAAACAACTTTTTGTTTCATTGGTCTTTTGTTTCACTTGGTGGGGGGTGTCTCTGTTTCGTTGAATACTGCTTGGATCTTAATTATTTCTTTCTGCCTACTAATTCGGGGATTGTATTGTTCTTGTTTTCTAGTTCTTTGAGGTGTGGCATTAGGTTACTTATTTGAAATCTTTCTATTCTTTTAATGTAAGCATTTATTGCAATAAACTTCCCTCAGTACTCTTTTTGCAGTATCTCACAGGTTTAGGTATGATGTGTCTTTATTTTCATTACTTTCAAGAAATTTTTGGATTTCCTGCGTAATTTCTTCTTGGACCCATAGGTTGCTCAGGAGGATGTTGTTTAATTTCCATGTATCTGTATAGTTTCCAAAGTTTATCTTGTTATTGATATCTTGTTTTAATCTGTAGTGGTCTGAAAAGATATTTGTTTGTTTGTTGCCTTTGCCTTTGCTTTTATTGATGTGGTGCATCACATTGATTGATTTGCATATGTTGAACCAACCTTGCATCCCTGGGATGAATCGCACTTGATCATGGTGCATAATTTTGTGTATGTGTTGTTGTATTCTGTTAGTTTGTATTTTATTGAGGATTTTTGCATTTATATTCA
>NW_007731870.1:2820-3815 GCF_000696425.1 Galeopterus variegatus
TGGGTTTGGATTGTTCTTGTTTTTCTAGATCTTTAAAGTAAAGTGTTAGGTTGTCTATTTACCATCTTTCCATTCTTCCAAAGGTAAGCATATAATGAAATAAATTTCCCCCTTAATACTGCTTTTGCAGTATCCCACAGGTTTTGGTATGATGTGTCATTATTTTCATCAGTTTCAAGAAATTTTTTGATTTCCTGTTTAATTTCTTCTTGGACCCACATGTCATTAAGCAGAATGTTGTTTAATTTCCATGTGTTTGTATAGTTTCCAGAGTTTCATTTATTATTGATTTCTAATTTTAATCCATTGTGATCTGAAAAAATACATGGAAAAATTCCAATTTTTAAAAATTTGTTGAGACTTGCTTTGTGACCTAACATGTGGTCTATCCTGGAGAATGTTCCATGTGCTGATGAGAACAATGACTATTCTGAGGTTGTTGGATGGAATGTTCTATAGATATCTGCCAGGTCCAATTGGTTTAAAGTGTTGTTTAGATGTTGTGTTTCTCTATTGGTTTTTGCCTAGATGATCTGCCCAATATTGACAGTGGGGTGTTCAGGTCCCCTGCTATTATGGTGTTAGTGTCTATCTCATTCTTTAGATCTAATAGTGTTTGCTTTATAAATCTGGCTGCTCCAACACTGGGTGCATATATGTTTATAATTGTTATGTCTTGTTGGTGGATAGATCCTTTTGTCATTATATAGTGTCCATCTTTGTTTCTTTTTATGATTTTTGCTTGAAAGCCTATTTTATCTAATATAAGAATAGATACTCCAGCTCATTTTTCATTTCTATTTGCATGATATATCTTTTTCCATCCTTTCAGTCTTAGTCTATGTGTGTCTTTACAGGTCAGGTGAATCTCTTAAAGGCAGCATATTGTTTGGTCCATCTTCTTAATCCAGTCAGTCAGTCTGTGTCTTTTGAGTGGGGAATTTAATCCTTCTACATTAAGAGTTGTTATTGAAAAGTGTTGATTTACTCCTAGC
>NW_007731870.1:6226-7335 GCF_000696425.1 Galeopterus variegatus
TTTTGTCCTTTAGTGTTTTGAATATATCATCCCATTCTTTTCTGGCTTTTAGAGTTTCTGACGAAAAGTCTGATGCTATTCTGATTGGGGCTCCCTTACATGTGACTTGCCGCTTCTCTCTTGCAGCTTTTAAGATTCTCTCTTTGTCTTTGAGTTTTGCCAGTTTGATTATCACAGTTCTTGGAGAGGACCTTTTGGGGTTGAATGTGTTTGGGGATCTTTGGGCTTCCTGAATCTGAAGATCTGTGACTTTCCCTATACCTGGGAAGTTTTCTGCTATTATTTCATTGAATATATTTTCAATGCCATTTCCTTTTTCCTTCCCTTCTGGAATACCCGTGATTTGGATATTTGAGCACTTAGGGTTGTCTGTTATCTTTCTTAGATTTTCTTCAATTTTTTTTATTCTTTTTTTCATTTTTCTGGTCTGCCTGTGTTAATTCAAACAGCCTGTCTTCAAGGTGAGAAACTCTCTCTTCTGCTTGTTTTAGTCTGCTGGTTAAACTCTCTGTTGTGTTTGTTTATTTCATTGAATGAGTCCTTCAGCTCCACAAGCTCTGCTACACTATTTTTCAAGGTATTGATTTCTTTGTACATTTCTTCTTTCAGGTCCTGTATATTTTTTTCTCTTTTCATTGTGTTGTCTAACTGAGCTTTTTTGTAACTCACTTAGTTTCCTTAGAATTGTTACTCTAAATTCCTTGTCAGTCATTTCAAAGACTTCCTGTTCTATAGAATCGAGCACTTGAGAGTTATTATTTTCCTTTGGTGGTGATGCACTTTCTTGATTTTTCATATTTCTTGTATCTTTCCTTTGGTGTTTTGTCATTGTGGCGGGGAGTATCACAGTCCACTCATTTCACCCTGATGTCTGACTTGGATCCTGAAGGGACTGCCAATTCTGGAAAGCAGGAACTAGCCTGGGCTGGGGGTCCCATGGTGCCTGCCTATTCTGGGACAGCTGGCTCAGGGCATGGGGGCCCAGAGGCTCTTAAGTCTCTCCCAGCAGTAGGGACAGGCCTGGGCTGGAGGTCCCGCCCCCCCTGCTTTCTCTGGCTCAAAAGATATTTGAAGTGATTTCAATTATTTAAAATTTGTTGAGACTTGAT
>NW_007731870.1:8767-9894 GCF_000696425.1 Galeopterus variegatus
GTTCTAATAATTAATTAATTAATTAAAAACAAGTTGGACAAACTTCAAAAACATTATGCTGGGTGAAAGAAGCCAGATACAAAAAATCACATATCGAATGATTTTTTTTGTATGAAATATCCATAATGGATAAATCCATAAGACAGAAAGCAGATTGGTGGTTGTCAGGGGCTGGGCAAAGGGAAATCAAGAGTCACTGCTTAATAGGGTTTCTTTTGGGGGTGTTGAAAAAGGTTTTGGTAGTAGAGGTGGTCAATGAACAGCATTGCGAATGTACTGTCACTGATTTGCTCACTTTAACCATAAAAAAATTAAATTTATGTTATGTGAATTTCATCTCAATAAAAAAAATTTAAATATAAAAATAAATAAGTAAATAAATATATTTTGTTCCTTTCTTCACCTTTTATTGTTTGTTTTTGGTGTTTGTTCATTTTTTGAGGTGGTAAGATATAGTTTCTTTTCCTTTCTCTTGACATTTTTGTTCTACCAGTGGGTTTTGTTCTGTCTTGTGTATTCATGGTAGTGATTATCATTTGTTTGATTCCAGATTCAGGACTCCCTTGAGGATTTCTTGTAGGGCTGGCCATGTGGTGGTGAACTCCTGCAGTTTTCGTTAGTTTGAGAAATACACTATTTCTCCCTCATTTCTGAGGCATAGCCTTGTTGAGTATAGTATACTTGGCTGGCAGTTTCTTTCAGTATTTTGAATATCTCATCCCATTCTCTTCTGGCCTGTAGAGTTTCTGTTGAGAAGTCTGCTGTTAGTCTGATAGGGATCCTGACTTGACACATTTCTCTTGTTGTTTTTAAGATTTTTCTCTTTGTCTTTAGTTTTGCCAGTTTGACTATAATATGTCACAGAGAGAACATTTTTGGACTGAATCTGTTTAGGGACCTCTTAGCCTCCTATATCTGAAGGTCCAGATCTCTCCCCATACCTGTGATGTTTCTCATTATTATTTGGTTGAATACATTTTGGATCCTTTTCCTTTCTCCTCCTCTTCTGGAACACCCATGATTTAGATGTTTGTGCACTTAATGTTTTCCACTATCTCTCTTAGATTTTCTCCATTTTTTTTTTCCTTTTTGTCTTTTTTCGTGACCGGCAACGGATCGCAACCCTC
>NW_007731870.1:12835-22427 GCF_000696425.1 Galeopterus variegatus
CTAAATACATTCTGTGATCTGTTCTAATTGGTATATTTAGACCATTTACACTTAATGTAATCATTAATATGCTAGGGATGAAGTTTACTATATTATTTTTGTTCTGTTTTATCTTTGTTTTCTGATTTATTTTTTTATTTTTCATGCCTTCTGTAGGTAAGGCAAACATATTTTAGAATTACATTTTGATTTTTCTATAGCATTTTTAAAAATTTGTTTATTTTATTATAAATATTGATGAGATACAATGCTGATTGTCACCCCTCGTGGCATGAGGTGAGGGCTAGATTCATACTGGCAGCATACCTATAGCATTTTGAGTGTATCTTTTGATATAATTTTTTCAGTGGTTTCTTTAAGCATGTAGAAAATCCAAGAGGAGAAGGTAAGTCTATTTTATTTGCCCATATTTTTATTTTATATGTTCTTTTTACTTCTCAGATATTGCAAGATTTCTTCTTGCATTGTTTGCTTTATGGGGGAACTTCCTTTAGACATTCTTTCAGGGTACATCTGCTGGCAACAAATTCTCTAACCTTTTTTTTTTTTTTTTGTCTGAGACTGTCTTGTTTTCTCTTCTTTCCATTTGTATATTTTTTTTGAATATAGAATCCTCAAGGTTTTTTTTTCAGCACTTGAAAAAATTTTGTGTTGCTTTCTTCTAGTCCCTACAGTTACTGATAAGACATCATCCACATCTGAGTTGTCTTTCCTGCATAGGTAAATTGCTGTTTCTCTCTAACTGCTTTCAAGGCTTTTCCTTTATTTATAGTTTTTTCAACTCTAATGGGTCTTGCTGTTAATTTCTTATGATTTATCTTGTTTTGGGTTTTCCCAGCTCCTTGAATATTTAGCTTAATGTCTCCCGCCCAATCTGGGAAGTTTTCAACCTTTAATATTCTGAATATCTTTTCAGCCCTCTTCCCCTCCTTCTTTAGTTCCATATCTCCAGTGACACAAATAATAGCTCTTTTCTCATATTCCTTCAGGTCCCTGAAATAAGAAATGAAGAGCATCCCTGAGGCTCTGATCATTTTCTTAGTCTATTTTCCTCTGTTGTTCATATTGGATAATTTCTATTTTTTCTTTCTTTATTTTTAAAGATAGTTTATTATGTATATATGTGTGGAACAAACTTGATTTCAGTGGTTGTGTACTATGTGTAATGGGTACGTCAGGATAGTTACCTTATTCATCATTAAAATACATAGTCATTTTTTGTGTCCACTAACCAATTTCTCATTAACCTGCCTCCCTCTCCCTCTCCCCTCCCCTTTTCTACCCCTAGTAACCACAGTTGTATTATTGTGATTGTCATCTCTCTCTCTCTCTCTCTCTCCTTCTCTCTCTCTCTCTCGTTTGTTTATTTATGGAGTTAGCTCCTGCTTATGAGTGAGAACATGTGGTATTTCTCTTTGTGAACCTGGGTTGTCTCACTTAGGATAATTTTCTCTAGACTCACCTATGTTGCTGCAAAAGGCATGATTTCATTCTGTTTTATGGATGAGTAGTATTCCATTGTGTATATATACCACATTTTCCTTATCCAGTCATCCATTGATGGACATTTAGGGTGGTTTCAACTCTTGGCTATTGTAGACAGAGTTACAATAAACATGGGAGTGAGGAGTGTAGGTATCCCTTCAACATGATGTTTCCATTCCTTTGGATATATAACCAGAAGAAGAATTGCTAGATCATACGGCAGTTTCATCTGTAGCTGTTTGAGGAAACTCCGTGCTGTTTTCCATAGTGGCTACAATAATTTACAGTCCCACCAACTGTGTAGGAGGGTTCCCCTTTCTCCACATTCTCACCAGCATTTGTTGTTCTCTATGTTTTTGATAATGGCCAGTCTAAGTGGGTGAAATGCTATCTCAGTGTAGTTTTGATTTGCATTTATGTGATAATTAGCGATGCTGAGCATGTTTTTGTGTGTCTGTTGGCCATTTATATATCTTCCTTTGAGAAATGTCTATTCAGCTTCTTTGCCCATTTTTTTAATTGAATTATTTATTGTTTTGTGCTGTAAATTTGTTTGAGCTCTTTGTATATTCTGGATATTAATCCCTTGTTGCATGTGTAGTTTGCAAATATTTTCTCCCATTCTGCAGGTTGTCTTTTTACTTTGTTGACTATTTCCTTTGCTGTGCAGAAGCTTTTTAGTTTGATGCAATCTCATTGTTTATTTTTTCTTTTGTTATCTGTGCTTTGGAGTCTTATTCATAAAGTCTTTGCCTAGTCCTACATCCTGGAGTGTTTCACCTATATTTTCTTCTAGGGAGCTTTAAAGTCTCAGGTCTTATATTTAAGTTTTTAATCAATTTTTATTTGATTTTGGTAAACAGTGAGAGATACGGATCAAACTTCCTTCTTCTACATATGGATATCCAGCAGTATTTATTGAAGAGGCTGTCTTTTCTTCATTGTATGTTCTTGGTGCCCTTGTTGAAGATCAGTTGACTGTAAATACATGGGTTAATTTCTGGGTTCTATATTCTGTTCCATTGGTCTGAGTATCTGTTTTTTATGCCAGTACCATGCTGTTTTTGTTACTATAAATTTGCAATATAGTTTGAAGTCAGGAAATGTAATGCCTCTGGCTTTACTTTTTTTGCTCAAGGTTGCTTTGGCAGAGAAATTAGAAAAGAGAAAGAAATACAGAGCATCCAGAAAGGAAAAGAAAAAATCAAATTGTTCCTGTTTGCAAATGACATGATTCTTTATAGAGAAAACCCAAGAGACTAGCAAAAAACTCCTACACCAATAAGCAAATTCAATAAGGTTGCAGTATACAAAATCAATATACAAAAATCAGTAGCATCTTTATATTCCAACAACAAACTAGAAGAAAAAGGAATCAAGAAAGCAAGCCCATTTATGATACTCATCAAAAAAAAAAATTAGGGCCGGCCCGGTGGCGCACTGCTACAGTGCGCCGCTTAGGAGCGCGGCGGCGCTCCCGCCGAGGGTTCAGATCCCACATACAGACCAGTTCCCGCTCACTGGCTGAGCGAGGTGCGGGTGCAGCGCCGAGGGTTGCGATCCCGTTGCCGGTCCCGGTCCGGTACGGGCATGACACTGAGGGTTGCGATCCGTTGCCGGACACGAAAAAAGACAAAAAAAAAAATTAAACACCTAGGAATAAATTTAACCAAGGAGGTGAAAGATCTCTACAATGAGAACTAGAAATCACTGCTGAAAGAAATTAAAGACAAATTCATCATGTCTAAGGGATACCTGCACTCCCATGTTTATCTCAGCTCTATTTACAATAGCCAGGCAATGGAATCAACCTAAATGTCCATCGACAGATGACTGGACAAACAAATGTGATATATACACACAATGGAATACTACTCGTCCATAAAAAAGAAAAAAAATCATGCCATTTACAGAAACATAGATGACCCTAGATAAAATTATCCTAAGTGAAACAACCCAGGTACACAAAGAGAAACACCACATATTCTCACTCATAAGCGAATCCATAAATAAACAAACAAATAATAAAGAGAGACAGAGAGAGAAAGAAAGGAACAACAATCACAATAATACATTGAACTTTTAGAAGGAGAGGAAAGAACCATGGTTACTAGAGGTGGAAAATGGGAGGGGAGGGTGAAAGGGTGGCAGGTTAATGAGAGGTTGGTTAGTGGGCACAAAGAATAATCACTTATTTTAGTGATGAATAAGCTAACTATTACTGCTGTACGGCCAAGGCGGACCTGATCTAACCATTACACATTGTACACAGCTACTGAAAACCAACTTTGTACCCCACACATATGTGTGTGTGTGTGTGTGTGTGTGTGTGTGTGTGTGTGTGTGTATAAAATAGATTACATATTTTTAAAATTCCTGGATAATTTTTAAGGATAATAATGCATAGTGTTGGTTTGTGTGTGGTGAAATGAACATCGGAAAGAGAGAACCTGAGTGTAAATTGAGACAACTCTTCTTGACAGCATTTGGACTGAAATATGCAATTCCCTTTGACCAATGATTCAACTTCTTGAAAAGTTGATAGTGTGTATAACAATTTGACTACATGGATATTTATTATAGTGCCATTCACGCTAGTGACAAGGCTAAAACAGCATAGATAGCTAATAATAGGGAATTTAGTAAGTAGTCTATTATATATTTAAATAATTTAAATGCTATGCAGTCTTTAACATATTAATTGAGATCAACAATGGATATTAGTTTCATAGGTGGGTTTAAATATCTTTTTTGTCTATCTTTCATATCTAATTTTCTACAAGAAACATTCATTACTTGTGTAATTTTTTTAAAACACGCTTTAAAAAGTATGTGCTGTGGAAAAAAAAAAAAAAAAAAAAAGAAAGGACACCAAAAGATGGAAAGACATTCTGTGCTCATGGACTGGAAGAATCATCATAATGAAAATGTCCATACTACCCAAAGCCATATGCAAATTCAATGCAATCCCCATCAAAATACCAATGACATTCTTCACAGAAATAGAAAAAATATTCTTAACATTTGTATGGAACAACAAAAGACCCCAAATAGCCAAAGCAATCCTGAGCAAAAAAAGTAAAGCCATAGGTATTTTTCTCCTTCAATTCACTCTTTCCTCTGCCTCCTCCATTCTACTGCTGAGCCCATACATTGAAATTTTTCAATCCTAAAATTTCCAGTTGATTCTGCTTTAGGTCTTTTATTTCTTTGTTGAAAATTCCTATTCTTTCATTTATTTTGAGGATGTTCACAATTGCTCATAAAGCATTTTTATGATGGCTGCTTTAAAATCTTTATTGGATAATTCTTTCATCTGTCTTGGTATTGGCATCTATTGATTGTCTTTTATCATTCAGTTTTAGGTCTTCCTGGTAAGATGATTTTTTTAATTGCAACTCGGATATTTTGTTTTATGTTATAAGACTTCATGTGGTTTTTTAAATGTTTTGTTTTAGCTGGCTTCCTCTGATGCTGCTATGGCAGAGGAGAAGCCACCTCATCAGTGACAGGTAAGAATAGAAACCCAGGTTACCTACATGCTGAAGTGAGGTCAGACTGCTCATTACTGCTGGGTGAGAATGGAAGTCACATGTCCTCACTAGGCCTCCACTGAAACCACCATGACTGTAAGGGGTAGGTGTGCCTTGTTACCACTCCCATGTGACCTCCACTAACACTATGAGGGTGGTAACCTTAACAGTTTGAATTATATTCACGCAAGCAAAACAATAATTTTGTTTATTTTGAGTGACACTTTTGGGCTACTTTCACAATGGATTTTCTGAGTTTTTCCAATTCACTTGTTGAGTTTTCACCAAAGTTCATATTGTCCACTTAGCACTTTTTAAAAATAAGCAATGACATCATTTATTTTAGGGAATATGCATATCTGTAACATTACAATAGAGTTGCAAACCCATAACTTCATTATTAAGATTCTCAATCAATAATAAATAGCAAAGAATGAGATCACTAGATCATATGGTGTGTGTATGTTTAATTTGATAAGAAACTGCCAGACTGTTTACAATTTTTTATTATAATTTTTGAGTTTTTAATTGTTTATTTTTTAAATTATCACACAGAAAAATTTGCGTTTTTGTGTGTACTGATTTACAAGGGTGATTCAAATAGTTTGTGGAAAAATAGAATTAAAAGATAATATGAATCTTTCCATGAACTGTTTGAAGTACCCTAGTAAGAATTCTAACGTGTATAGATTTGTACAATCAGCAAAGCAATTAAGATACAGAACCACTTTATCATCCCCCAAAACCTCTCTTATTCTAACTCTTTATATTTATAACTCTTTTCTGCCCTTAACTCTGGCAACCACTGATCTGTTGTTTTCCATTACTGTAGTATTTAGCCTCTTCAAGAATGTCATGTAAATGGTATCATACATTATGTTACCTTTTGAATACAGCTTTTTACACTCAGCCTAATACTATTGAGATTCATTCAAGCAGTTAAGTATATTAATAGTTTGTTTCTTTTCAATATGGCATGGTATTCCATTATATAGATGTACCTCTTTTTGTATATCTATTCACCCAATGAAAGAGATTTGTGTTGTCTATAGTTTGGGGCAATTATAAATAGAGCTGATATAATCATTAGTGTGTAGAGTTTTTTTGTGAACGTAAGTTTTTATAAGTTTTGGGTAAATAGCAAGGAATAAGATTGCTAGATTATACGGTGAGTGTAAGAAACTGTCAAACTTTTCCAGAATGACTCTACCATTTCGCTTTCTCAATATGAGAATTCCAGTTACTCTGCATCCCTATCCATAGTTGGTATTGTCAGTATTTTTTACTTGAGCCATGTAGATAGACATGTAACTGTATTATAGTGGTTTCATCTTATATTTCTCTAATGGCTAATAATTTTGAACAGCTTTTTATGTGTTTATTTGTCATCCTTATGTTTCTTTGGTGAAGTGTCCATTAAAATATTTTGCCATTTTTAACTGGATTATTTGTTTCTCTACTTTTGAATTTTGAGAGTTCTTTATATAAGTCTACTGTCAGATATATTATTTGAAAATATTGTATCCCACTCTATTGCTTGTCTTTTCATTCTCTTTACAGTCTCTTTTACAAAGCAAAAGTTTTTAAGTTTGATGTTCAGTTCATTAGTTTTGTCATTCATGGTTGTGTTTTCAGTATCATGTCTGAAAAGTCTTTGCTTAACTCCAGTTTAGGAAGATTTTCTTCTAAAAGATTCATAGTTTTAGGTATTACATATAGATTTGTTGTACATTTAAGTTTATTTTTGGATAAGATGTGAGGTTTAAGTCAAGGTTCATTGTTTTTACACATGAATATCAGTTTGTCCCAACATTCTTTGTTGGAAAGATTACCCTTCCTCCACTAAATTATTTTTGCACCTTTGTTAAAAATCAGTTGTATATATGCGTGTGATATGACTATTCCCATTCAGGAATATAGTATGTCCTTTATAAGATTCCCCCACACCCACCACATACCTTTGTATTGCTTCATTTTGTCTTCATTTTGTTCAGTTATTTATAGGAATTGCAACAACAAACAGGCTCTCTTCTGACTTCCACTGTTTCTTTACAGTCTTTTCAAAAGAATGGAGAACCCCCCAAGCTATATTGCTCTTTAGTACACAGCAGCAGAGACAGATGTGCTTATTCCTAACAGAGCCCCTCATGAAACCAGTTTGAATTGCAGCCCCTCTTCCAGACATCACAATCAGAAACAAAAACTATTCTGTCCCTTCACAGAAGTTTTTCACATACGAGTTATTTTATTCAAATGGACAAGTCTGAATCCCAGCAGAAGCACAACTTAGCCTCAAACTGAGACCCTCATACTACGTTCAGAATATGCTTCCATGTTTTCAAAATGTCACCAGCAATTAGATGTCCGGAACCTGAATCAAAGTGATGAGAGTAGGAATGGAAAATAAATGTCATTAAAAAGGATAAATCATAACTCTGTCCCAGACTCAATATGGAGCATAAGGAAAAAGGTGGAATGAAAGATAACTCATCATCTGAGTGCAAAAAGCATGAGGTGATTTCATAAAAATAGGAAATATGAGTTAGTTCAGTTGTAAACGTGTTGAGTTTGAGATGATTATAAAGCCTTTAAGTGGAAATACTCAGCAGAAAGTTGAAGATGTGAGTGAGAACGTCTTAGAATATATAATAGGGATCTATCAAGAGAAGGTGAAAAAGTTAAGCTATGAGAATGAATAATACCCCTGACAGAGATTATACAGAGAGAAAAGTGAAAGATTGAGGGCTGAACCTTGAAATTAATGAGTAGCTTTCAAGCGGCTGGCTGTAAAGACCAGGTGGGAAAGGTGTCAATGTAAACAGAAAAGTGTTAATTGAAAAGGTTCAAGGAGATTTTCCTTGCTGAAGTCAGTAAATTAATTTTCGTTTTAATGTAAGGAGTTTTTTATTTATTTGTTTTGTGTCATTCGCTATTGTTTTTGTTTTTGTGTGTTTGTTCTGCTAATTGATGCTCGGTAGCATCGCTGTCTTCCTTGCCTTCCTAAATCCTCTTAAATAAGGAAGAAAATATTCTCTGCTATCTGTGGTCTGGGAAAGCCAGAAGACTGAAATTTTACACTATCATCAACAATATGATATCCCATAATAATCATTTTCTAATTTTATTCTTTAAAAAAATAGAGCTTTCCTGCTTTCTGCAATTATTTTTCTACCAAATATTTTCCGATTAATTACTTGCATCTACAGAAAATTTTTTTTTTCAAAACAGCCTAATAGGTTTCTTAATATCCAAGAATTCCTCAGATTCTATACAAACAAGGTTGTAAAAATAAGTATTTAGTTTTCCAATTATAAATTAATATATAGCCATTCTGGAAAAAATAGAATAATATTAAAAATACATAAGGAAGACTATAGTAATGACTCAAAATTCAACTAATTGGGCATTATATTAAGCATATTTCCTATAACCATTCTTTTCAATTATTGAGGTAGAATTTTATATAAAAAGTTACTTTTTGCTTACAAAACATTACCTTTTCCTTTTCTCATAATATAATAAAAAAATAGTATTACAGACTCTTCCTAAACATATTTTTAAATATTCCGTCATATGCATGTTCAATATTAATTTAGTTATTAACCAGTTTTTAGCATTTGGATTGCCATCTGCTTTTTCTTCAGTACAAAAAAATGGTAGAAAATTGTGCCTTCTAATTTTTTAAATAATTCATTTTTTTACTCATTCTCACATGAAAAAGATTTAATATGTGCGTCAATTTTGGTAACATGCAAAATGGTAATGTTTCATTGGATTCTAATATGATTAGGTCCTCTCTGCATGTGAAATTCCAACAGTGCACAAAAGTGGCCCTACAACATTTTTCTGGGTAATGACTACAAATGTAGAGTTAATTCTTCTCTGTCAGTGTATTAAACCCAAATCTCTCTTCTAATAGTTCTTCCTTCCCAATACAAAAGTGGCCCTACAACATTTTTCTGGGTAATGACTACAAATGTAGAGTTAATTCTTCTCCGTCAGTGTATTAAACCCAAATCTCTCTTCTAATAGTTCTTCCTTCCCAATAAAAAAAAATCATCTTAATAATTTTCAATAACTTTATGACATAAAGTTCATGGGGTTTTTGTTATCCACAGGTAGCCATACAAGGATGAGAGAAGAATGTGTATCTTTATTACGTGTAAGCATCCACATCAAGAAGCCTGTTGCTGCAAGGTATTCTCTTAAGGCTTTTCCAATATTTTCTCCTAGTACTTGCTTCTAGTGAAATGTGAACAATGAGGCTGGGGTACCTGGAGTCTGAAGCAGAGAGTTATTATTGTGGGTCAAAAATTTGTTGACCAACAATTTATAAAAATTTTTTCAAACAAGGCAATTTTTGAGAACCTGTAATCTGAGTATCCATCTTTGCCTCCAAAGTTATGTTGCAGATGTGCAGTTTAGTCCTTTTGTGGAATCACTGAGCATGAGACATGAGAATGACCTCATACAAAGGACTCATTTTATCAATGAGGTATTCAGTTGTACAAAATTTAAAGGAACCTGTCCAACATCTCCAACATCATGCAGCTAGCTAGTCCATGGGAGATATG
>NW_007731870.1:22616-29203 GCF_000696425.1 Galeopterus variegatus
GCAATTTTTGAGAACCTGTAATCTGAGTATCCATCTTTGCCTCCAAAGTTATGTTGCAGATGTGCAGTTTAGTCCTTTTGTGGAATCACTGAGCATGAGACATGAGAATGACCTCATACAAAGGACTCATTTTATCAATGAGGTATTCAGTTGTACAAAATTTAAAGGAACCTGTCCAACATCTCCAACATCATGCAGCTAGCTAGTCCATGGGAGATATGAAACTAGTATATTTTCCCAAATACGATGCTTCATTATAAAGATGGATAATTGAAAGTTAGCTGAAAACATATTTCCCTTTGGGGGGTAAATCATTCAGTGGGAAAAAATTGGGATGACTTAGGCTTAATTTAAAAATTGTTTGAAACTAACTACAAATGCAAAGGCATGAACAAGGCAGAACAAGAGCAGGAACATAAGTTTGACAAACGATTTATTCACCCACTCCTGCCATGGTGGTCTTCCCTACAGTGATGGATGGCAAGAGGAGATCTTGAATCTGTCTTACCAAGTGACCTCAGATGAGACCATTTCAATCATTGTGAATATTTTAATAGCCTTATCCTCAGCAATATTCTTGGGCTTTATATTTACAAGGATTATGGGTTGAGACATCTTTCTCAGACCATGAAAACTTGTGCATATTCTCCCTTACCCCAGGATAAAACTTCCAATGTATGCTTAGAAACAATGGCATTCCTTAAGTGATTCTTCTGAAACTAAGGAGATCTTCTCCAAAGTGACCTTTTCTGCATCATTACTCATATAAATTTCTAGGACTTTAAAGTGGCAGATTGTATTACAAACAAAAAAAAAAAATAGAGAAAGAAAAGTAAAACAAAAAGGAAAATATTAGGTTCTACTTTTTTTAGGCACCCAACCACACAAGTCAATAAATGTTTAAAAAGATATCTCTATAAAATAGAGAAAGAAAAGTAAAACAAAAAGGAAAATATTACGTTCTACTTTTTTTAGGCACCCAACCACACAAGTCAATAAATGTTTAAAAAGATATCTCTATCTCCTAGTGTGATTAAGTACTAAGTATTGTGTTTCGCACAAACCAGGTCACCATTAAATATCTATAAAAGGAAAAAAATATCCATGAAAAGGAGAAAAAAAAGGAAGGAGAGAAGGAACGAGAAAGTATTTGAGAATACAGGGGGTTAATTAACACAGCTCCACAAATAAACTGTGACCTATTTTTCACCTTAAATCAAAAAACTTATTCTCAGTGAAAGACTGTTAAGGATCCCTGGTAGGGGGAAGGTATAAGTAAGAAAAATATAAGCTGTCGTTAGTCTTTGAACTGATGCACTGCTCTTAGTAATGCAAAACAAGATGGAAACTGTCTTATTACAATAAAGAAAGGTGCAAGCTACAGGTAGGCTGTATCATTCCAAAAGCGGTTAAGGGTGACTATCTTATGCTAAATAGAACTGGGACTTAGTAAAGCTCCTTATTATATTTACCAAATTTCTTAGGATGGAAGCCTTTACTTTCTAAATTTATCCAATTTATTCTGTGTAATGAAATGAAGAAAATCATATGTCCCAAAATTCCTCTTAGGGAGACTTTGTACTTATTCAAAAGAAATTACTTTCCTTGGAGTATGAGACCCTAAGGAAATGTTCAAGGAACACAGTATAGTAATTAAATTGTTCTGCCTAACAAAGGGATGAGAAATTTTAACAAGAGAAAATCTTGGAGAGGGAGAAAGGGTCCAGTAGCTCAGGAAGACAGTGAGGAACAGGAGGAAGTAGAAGGAGATAGAGAGAACCCTATCAATTGAGTGGAAGAGAAGTGATTTAGGAAAAGATTAGAAATGCCTAATTGAAGGGGGTGTTAGGTTGGTTGCTTTGAGTGTGCAATGT
Organism: Galeopterus variegatus; assembly: GCF_000696425.1. Lineage (NCBI taxonomy): Eukaryota > Metazoa > Chordata > Mammalia > Dermoptera > Cynocephalidae > Galeopterus > Galeopterus variegatus. Next base: position 24,491 of record NW_007731870.1, read on the forward strand.
AAACTCCTTCCTCTGTTTTCCTTAGGAGATCTTCAAGAATGTCATTTTCATTGCTCACTTGTGCTTTTATGGAGTATTTTGCAGACCTGAAGAGGTTCTGAGTTCTGTGTTCAGTTAGTGCAGAGAGAAAACAGAATGTTTCATGGATTTATAACTTAAAAGACAGGGTGAGAGAGCCAACACCTGAGTCAGACATAGTAATATTTTTCTCATAATGTTTTAAATGAAGCTTTAAAAAAAATTTTTAAAAACCTCTCTTATACTGTAATATGGAAAATTAAGAACAGAGATAGGAGAACTCAAAGTGTGATAGGAAGACCCTCACAAGAGGCAGACAGTAAGTTAGAAGGTAAAGTTTAGGGACTAGTTCTGCAGCCTTCGCAACAGAATGCACCCCCCGCCCCCCACCCCATAAATCTATGTAGTTAATCCCTTGAAGAATTTTATACTTTACCTAAGGCAGTGCTGTCCAAAAAAAATATAACAAAAATCACACTTGTAACTTTAATTTTTCAAGTGGCCAAAATTTAAAGATATAGATATAAAGAAATAAAATTAACTTTAATAATATATTTTATTTAACCCAATATTTCTAAAATATTAGCATTTCATTTTGTAACTTTAATTTTTCAAGTGGCCAAAATTTAAAGATATAGATATAAAGAAGTAAAATTAACTTTAATAATATATTTTATTTAACCCAATATTTCTAAAATATTAGCATTTCATCATATAATTAGTATAAACATTATTAATGAGTTATTTTACATTTTTTCTATACTGTCTTTGAAATTCAGTGTGTATTTTACACTTAAAACACAGCTCAATTCAGACTAACCACATTTCAAGTGCTCAGTGTTACTAAACTGAACAACATCAGTTTAAGGTGTCAATCCTGTAAACAGTTATATCACAAACAAGTAGAGGTAATTTCCAACTGGATCAATGAAAAAAATTGATAGTGAATCCATGTTTGGAATATTAATTGCTTAGCATTTGCATTTGAAAAATTAATATTTTGAATTATGAATAAATGGTTTATGAAAGAGGACCCAACAATTATTGAGTATTACTACATGCAGCTACTGAAATAGGCAATTCTTATATTGTCACATTTAATTCTTTCAAAAAACATCTGATGAAGGATCATTATTGAGATGGAAATTGTGGACTCATGCCCAACATCCGCTTCACTCTTCTTTTAGACTGCCTTTCTGAAGGGCAGAGAGTAGAAAGCTAAAAACTATATTTCTCCAACTCCCTTGAAACTAGAGTTCTCAATGTGATTTGGGTTCAGCCAATCAGATACACATATGTGAGATTCGGAGGCTAGAAATGGGACAGAGATGGTATAGCCACCATTTTGCCATTTCTACTGGAAAGCACAGGGATGGATTTTTCAGCAGCAGCATAGAAGAGAGTGCCATCTTCCTGTATCTACTTACGAGTGTTGAGAAGCAGAGCCCTGGGCATCCATGTCACTGTAACAGATCAAAGCAAATGCAGCATGATTCCACAGGCAGCAGCAAAAGTGGTGGCATCTTTCTAAGTATGTGGCTTTTGAATTTTGTAGATTCCCAATGATGGTCATAATGGTGTGTATGCTGGAGCAATCTGCATCCTAATTGTAAGAGAAACAGGAGTTCTTTTGATGACTCAACTCTGCAGTATGAAGTTGTTCCTCAATGTTAGATTGTTTCTTTCTCCCAATAGTTCCATAAGCTATTCCCACAGATCCATCCATCAAATCAATTACAGCTTGCTGATCAGACAGGGGAGTACAAGGTGGCTAGTATACTAGAGGCTTTGGTAAGACACATGTACTACAGAGAGTAGAAAAAAAATTCCAAACATTCACAAATTTGTCATTTCAGTTTTAGCGGTCCTATGGTCAGAGGTATGCCATAACACCTCTTCAAAAGTAAACAACAAATTGCTGCATCTTGAATCCTCTTCCACAAAAAGGAAGCCCAACACCCAACAGGCCCACTTCAGTTCTGGAGATAATACAGTCCACACCTTGGTATGATGCTCTGGCCCTTATATAACTGAGAGACTTCCAACTTTGAATAAAGTCCAGAATATAAAGGGCTCTGCAGCAAATACAGGTTGCTGTGCAATCAGCCACGTCATTTAAGCTGTATGGACTAGCACACCTTATTTTGTTGGAGGTATCAATGATAGGAAAAGATGCACTGTAGAGTTTACGGCATGCTCTAGAGGGCAAATCACAACATAGGCCTCTGAGGTTCTGGAACAAGGTTATGCCATCTAGAGCAAAAAATCACACACTTTGGAAAATCAGCTTCTGGCATGCTACAGGGCCCTGGTAGAGATAGAATGTTTGACAATAATGGATACCAAGTGACCATGCATCTGGAAATTTTCTTCCTGAGTTGTATCCTGTCTGACCCTCAAAGTCATAAAGTCAGGTAGGTCCAGTAACAATTCATCACAAGACCCAAGTTGAACACCAGAGATTGAGCACAAGCAGAACCAGAAGGCACAAGCAAGCTGCATAATCATGTAGCCTGAATCACCGTGTCACCTACCACATTTGTATCTGCATCCCCCTTCCTCAATCCCCCTCTCTCAATTCACTTCAGTGGCTCTGCAGGGGTTCTGAATAGCCAGCTAAAAGGAGAATAAAGCCCAAGCTTGGTTTATGGATAGGCTGGCTCAATATGTTGGTGCAAGTCAAAAATAGATGGCAGCTGCATTATAGCCTCACTCAGTGGTAGCCTTCAAAGACAGTGCAGACAGAAGATTTTCCCCATTGGTGGAGCTTTGGATAGTATACCTCATTATTCACTTTGTGCTAATGTTCCAAAATTGGAATATAGATATGCTCATGAGCATAGCAAATAGACTGACTGGCTGGTCAGAAACCTAAAAAGAAAAAATTGGAAGGCAAGGAAGTCTGGGGTAGAGGCAAGTGGATAAATACATGGGAGTGGGAATCCACTGTGAAGATATTTGACTCCCATAAGTATGCCCACCAGGAAGCACCAACTGTGAAAGCATCACTAAACAACCAAGTGAATGAAATGACTCAGCCAGTTCATATTAGCCAACCTTTGCCAGTCCTGACTTTATGTGCACATCTGCCACAGTGGCATGTATAGAGGCTGTGTGAGGCCCCAAAAGCATGTACTGGAACTTGGCAAGCCTTCTATAACTACTGCCACCTCTGATTATCTAACTGCCAGTAACAGAGACCAACAATGAGCCCTATGTGTGGCACTATTTATCAAGTAGATTGTATTAGTCTGTCTCTGCCGCTTATAACAGAATACCTGAAGCTGGGTAATTTATAAAGAAAAAAACTATTTCTTACAATTTTGGAGACTTGGAAGTCCATGGTCCAGGGAGTACATCTGGTAAGGGCCTTCTTCTGGGTGGTGACTCTCTACAGCAACTCAGGGTATCACATAGAAAAAGAATGGCATGAGCAAGTGAGCTAACCTCACTTGCTCTCCTTGTAAAGCCATCAGAACCATGCCCATGACAACCCATTAAACCATCAACACATTCCTCCATGAATGGATCAGTCCATCCATGAGGGCACAGTCCTCACAATCCAATCACCTCTTAAAACTCACACCTTCCACCACCTTATTGGGGGTTAAGTTCTAGCATAAAGTTTGGGAAACATTCAAACCACAGCAGAGACAAACCAGCTATTTGGTGGCAAGTTGATTACATTGGGCTCCTTCCTTCCTGAAAAGGCCAGCAGTTTATTCTCATAGGAATAGAAACACTCTGGATAAGGGTTTGTTCTACCTGCAAAACCTCACCTACAGTGTCTGCATGCAGAGCCTCAACCTCCACCACCATTGGGGAGTTTACAAAGTACTAGATTCATAAGCATGTAATTCTGCTCTATAAAGCATCCAACTATTGGACTCACCTTGCAGCAAAAGAGGTGCAGGAGTGGACTTATGACCATGGGATCCACTAATTCTATCACATACTATACAATTCAGAAGCAGCCTAACTGACAGAGCACGAAATGGCCTGCTCAAGATGTAGCTGAAGTACCAGCTAAGAATTAATACTTTGCAAGAAAAGACTGATTTCTTTAAGAATACAGTATATGCATTGGATCAGAAACTTCTATATGGTGCTGTGTCCCTAGCAGGAAGAATATAATGCATACATTCAAGACCAAGGAGTGAAAACAGGAGTATCACCACTTACCATCATTTCTCCTCTTTCTGAAGAGAAACCTGTAAGATGGACATTAGTTGGGAAAACCATAGCTTTCATCATTGCATGAATTCCCTTGGAGGAATTTGTGTTTAACTTCTGTTTATTCTATGCTATGCAAGGTTGGAGTTCCCATGCCTAAAAGGGGCATAAAGGGTGCCATCAAATTACATTCTATGACTTCCACCTGGGCATTTTGGACTCTTTGTGTCCAGGGAGTAGTAGTGAAAGGAGTTTTCATCTTGAAAGAGGTGATCAGCTCTAATGATTTTACACAATGGTGGCAGAAAGGAATATGTGTAGAAGTCAGTGACTCATTTGTATACCTCTTGGCAATCACTTGTCCAATTTTGACTGTGAGTGAACAAGTGCATGACCTCTATCTGTGAAGGTTGTGATTGCCAGGGAATCAGTCATCTCAGGAATGAGGGTTTGGGTGACAGCACAGATAAGCCACTGAGACCTTTAGAGGTGACAGCTGAGGGTGAGGAGAATTTAGAATTA
>NW_007731870.1:29858-32191 GCF_000696425.1 Galeopterus variegatus
CTATTAATGGGCTATGCTTATAAGGCTTCTCTAAGAAGGTGGCATGTGGGTAGAGATCTGAATAAGACATAAATATATTAGATATACCAATAAATATTTGAAGAGAAAAAGAGAGTATGTTTTTTATCTTCACCACAGTGGCTTTTCCAAATAACCAAATTTAGCCCTGTTCATTCCATTCTTAGCTAATGACCTGGCTTGCTGCCTTACCAGGAACATCAAAGCATTTTGACATAGATTTCTTCAAACCTCTTAACCCAAATGTCTCTCTATATTTTACCCTCTTTGCCTATGACCCTCTCTTTGGGGAAGAAGCATCTGCTCTCATGGCCAAAACTAATTTCTCCATTTGTAACTGAAGACAAGCAATGTAATGCTGTTCACAACTGCCAAGAAAAAATTATGCATTTCTGCCTCCAGGGAACACTGCCATTTTCACAGAGTACAAATCAGAAACTGATGATGCTTCATAAAATGAGACAGATGAATCTCAGTGCCATATTGCAAAAGGACATGTTCAGTAGAGTGTTCATTAATTCATCATTTAGTGAGCACCTGCTTATGAGCTTGGTGTTAGCAGTGATAATAGAAAGATAGCCAGGAACTCAAATCTTCAGCAAACTGTCTCCTGCTATAGATTCTTAACAGGGCATATTCAGCACAGTTGACACTTCAGGAAAATGCATACATTTGTCTCCAAATAAAGTACAGTGTCTCACTTTGATGACTGGGGCTGTTTCACCTGAGCTGCCTGAGATGTAGGTGTCCTTTGACCAGTCTAACTTAAGTGTATACTTAAGCTCCCCAAGGGACCACTAGAAATGATGGTAAGTGGGGTCACTCCTTGGTCTTGAACCTATTGTATTCTTCCTACTGAGGACACAATGCCATATAGAAGTCTCTGATCCAGTGCATATACTGCAGTCTTTTGGATTTTTCTACCAGGTCTACTCTAGGAATTTGACCAGCTGTTTTTCTTGTTTGTTTGTTTTTAATTTGTTTTTGGTTTTGTTTTTTAATTAAATAGTAAAAGAAGGAAAAGAAAGATGATCTTAAGAATAATAACTTAGATTTCCCTGAGGCCCAGAGCACAGTGACCCTGAGATCACTCCAAGCTTTTCTCTGTGCCGTTTCCAGTACTGTTGGCCTTTCCTGATGCAGGGATGCTTCAGAGCCACATTAAGATAGAGGGAAGAAGCAGCAATAATCCCATCTGACAACCTTCTTGACAAAACAAATGTAGCTTCTTTAGTACACCTGTTGAAAGATAAACCTGCTTTTCCTCCTCTTCTCTCCCCAAAACCAACACTCAATTATAGCTTCCACCACTCCCCCAACTTAAGAACCTCTTTTGTTTTATTCTGATAGTTATTTTCTTTTTCTGTTTGCAAGTATTTATCCTGCTTTTCATGACCTTGTCAGAAAATAAATAACCATATAATAAATAATTGAGAAATCATTGTACATAAAGTCTGGCAATTTTTATGCCCAAGTGCATAAGAATTTAAATTTTTAGTACTCTTGCCATTGTTGTCTGGATAAACTCTGAAGGGTTGACTCCATACACAAACATCACCCACTTACAACTTGCAGCTCTGGTTGCTTTCTCACTCCCACAACAACTTTGTTCCTATTTCTGAAGTTATGATTTCCTGTCACCGTGGAGACAATAAAATCTTTGGGAGCCATGGTGATAAACTCTTAGGAAATCTTTATCCACTTTACAACTGGATGAATTATCCTCTTTCTCTCATCAAAATCAAGTCTGCTACTTGTTCAGAACCTCAATCCAGCAACATAAACCGTAAAGCATTTCTTTCAAGTGTAGAATAATATACAATTTGCAATGTGTTCTTAGACACAGTATCTGCTCTGATCCTCAAAAACAAACAAACAAACAAAAACATGGTGAAGGGAGCATAGCGGGAGCTATCAACTCCATGTTAAAGAAGAGAAATATGGTACACATTTTTGTGAATCTGCCAAACTCCAAATTCTTTCTCCACTGTAAGTTGTAACTGCTTTAACCCCAATCCATATTATTTGATCTTCAAAACCCATCTTTGTATAATGTGATTCTATCTCTGGTCAGAGTTGGTTGAATCAAGAAAGTTTATCAGATCTCAACTGAATCACTCTGACTCCCCCATTTACAAATCTGGAACTGGAACAAAAATAAAGATTGGGAAATGAAAATTTAGAGAAGAAAGTGGGATAGGAGAAAGGGACAGGAAGTGGTGGAGAAAAATGAAAAGAAGCTGTGCATGTAGATGAAACTGTAACATTAAATTTGAGAGTTTTGTCAGAAAAATAGCCAACTAGACAGCAAAAAA
>NW_007731870.1:32628-35253 GCF_000696425.1 Galeopterus variegatus
GAAACTGTAACATTAAATTTGAGAGTTTTGTCAGAAAAATAGCCAACTAGACAGCAAAAAAATTACATAAATTGCAGAGAGAAACAGGCACAAAAAATTGAGAAGGAGTGCTAAAACTTCTCAATTCCGTGATCTTATTTCTTCCTGTTGCATGGGCTACATTCTTGCATGAGCTTCATATGATGCTGCTATAACTTACGATGAATTTTTCTTTTCACTGAGCTAGGCCTAATTAATTTCTATATTTGCAACCAACATGAAAAATAAGATTCAAAGTGATTAAATTTACCTAAGATCACATCGATAATGAAAACTAAAAAATTCAAAACTAAAGACCAGGTTCCCTAACGTCTATTCAATTAATTATGATGGATTATTGCATTTTAGAGACTTCCACTTAGATCAGGAGGCAGAGAGGATAGGAAATTTGTGGATCAAAGTCAGAAGAAGAAAGACAGCCCCAAAATTCAAAAAGCCAAGATGATTGTAGGAGGTTGAATGTTGCTCCCTAAAATACATGTCTAGCTGGAACCTGTGAATGTGACCTTATTTTGAAAAAGAATCTTTGCAGATGTAATTAAGTTGAGGCTCTTGAGATCATCCTGGATTAGGGTGGGCCTTAAATCCAATGACAGTTATTCTTATAAGAAAAGGAGAACATAAGAGAAGATACACAAAGTCAATGTGAAGACAGAGGCAGAGATTGGAGTGATGCATCTACAAGCCAACAAACATCAAGGACGCCAGCAGCCACTAGAAGATAGGAGAGAGGCATGGAAGGGACCAACCCTATGGACGTTGTACTTTTGGACTTCTGGCATCCAGAACTGTGAGAGAATAAATTTCTGTTGTTTTAAGCTACCAAGTTTGTGGCAATTTGCTATAGCAGCCACAGGAAATTAATACAATGATTAACAATATAAATAAATATGAAGAATGAAAATTAGAAAATGAGAACTTAAGAATAAATTATGATGACCTGGGATATTTAAACTACAATTTTCACACGAGAAGGCTAGGGGTTAGCTGCCACTTAATTCTGTCTTGATCATCCAGCATTTATTTATTATTTAGTAAATGCCAGGTGGGAAGCACACTGAAAATACAGAGAAGAAGAGAAGGTATTTGGTCTTAAAGAGCTCACAATTTGTGAGCCTGTGCTGGGGTTAATCTGTTGAGGCACAGGATGCTGAGAAGTAATTATTATTCTTAAGTTTATTACTATTTTTTACTTCTTTGATGAAGATTTATTGAGAAATTAATTAGATTTTTCTTTTTACTGCTATGGCCACCGCAGGGAATCAATAAAACATCTTTTTCACTCCCTCATTAACACCAACAAATGTGCTATATGCTCCTCCACCACCTTAAAAAAGAAGCAGTGAAATGTTTCTTATTCTGGAAGATCCTTGGCTACAGGAAAGTGGTAAAACATGTCTTTTGCCCAAGTTTCAGAACTAGAAAGGACACCAAATAGGAATGTTTGGAAACTGTGACTTTAATGGTAAAATTGGGGGTGCAGTTTTCAGGGGGGGTTAATCCCCTAGAAAAGAAACAGGCGTGAATTGGGCAGATTGAAGAGCTCCATGTCATGGAAATCTGTTTCCTCTTCATACACGACACAACTTAAGTAGAAAGATCAGAGAGGGAAAACAGTTTTATGAATGTTCATGGAGACTACACTCTGGGAGAAGAACCAGTTTCGTATTATGATGAAATTAGGACCTGTGAGGTCATCCTTTATTTGTGGTTGGCTTCAAGGAGAAAAATTAGACCATGGGACATGAGTTTTTCTGCCCCTCTTTCTCTTTCACTAAAAAACAAGAACTTATACAATTTAGAGTGATGAGTCAGATTGACATACGGCTGATCGGTTCATTTGCAATTCTAATGAAAATTCAGTTTCCTACAAGGTATATTTTATAGATAAAATGAACAGTATATGTTTTATATGCTCCCCAGGTAACAGTTACATCTCAGAGTGATTACATAGCAGTCGAGGACTTAAAGTAAGAATATTCTAGAAGGCATTTGTGGTAAATAGCTTCAGACAAACTTGCGAATATCTCATGAATCTTCTTGCTTCTTCTTAACAGAATCAGAAACAGCCTCTATGCACTTAAATTCCCTGCTCTCTTAGTATCTTGTGCTCCTAAAGTCACTAGATTGCAAAAGTGCCTCAACCTCTTCTCACTTAACTTACGAAGGAGAGAAATGACTAGCTCTACATGTTGAAAATGCAAAGAGCCTGACACTCCAGGGATCTTTCTTCCTGGGCTTTTTCATTGTGAATGGTATGTTCTTTTAATTTTGGTCATAGCTAAACAAAGCTTTTAGGGTTATAATTTCTTTCCACAACACTAACCAGCAAGGGCCCCCATGACTTACTTGGCACGGATGTTGAGCAACTTCAACTTGATTCTCAGGCTTAGGCATGAAACATCTTCATCACTGTCTAAAATTTAGCCTGCCTACATTTTCCTGAGCTACAGAAGCCCAGGGTTTCAGTGCAACCCAGCAGAGGGAAAGGAACTGACACTGAACTCATGGGCTTTGATTAGTGGGAACATGGTGGCAGAGTTAAATTGATTTAGAAAAATAAAGAAATGTGACATTTATTGACCC
>NW_007731870.1:36125-71045 GCF_000696425.1 Galeopterus variegatus
CCCAGAGATTTGCAAATTGATTCAAGCCTATTTTTATTGCATGTGGAGAATCAATGCTTAGAAAGGGCTCTTACATTTATTACTCAAAAAATCAGGGTAATTTGAGCAAAGTTGAACAATGTTAACTAAAGATTTATCTTTATCTCTTGTAATGACTTATCTATTATACTTAATAGAAGAAAAAATAAACTTTCACATGATCTGCCCATACCTTTAAAATAATATCTAGTATTAGTCCATAAATTTCTTTTGCATGGCAAAAGACAAACAGTTATACTATGCTCACTATGTACTATTCTAAACAATTACATATAATAACTCATTTAATCCTCATAACATCCCTATGAAGTAGACACTAATACCATTCCCACAGTTGAGGAATCTGAAGTACAGAGGTAGAGAGAAGTTTAAACACTTGTCCAAAGTGACATGGCTATAGAAATCTGTGCCAGGATGTAACCCCAGGCAGGCTGACTGCAGCATCTTTGCTGTTAATCACTGCTCCAGGCTGCTATTTCATTCACTGTGAATCATGTTCCTGGGATTTCTGTGCAATACAGCAATGCAGTTTGAGTCACAATTCAGAACTATCTGGCTATCCAACTCTCCAAGCTCATCTCTGTGTGATCACTGTGGATCCAGACCTCTGGAATGATTTTTCTAGCAACTTCAAGCTGGTGGGGCTGACGAGGAAGGTATCAGCACAAATAGATGGAAATCCATGTCAAATCCTGGGCAGAAAGTCACAAATCACCTTTATCTTTCATGCATTCTATGAAAGGCATCCAGGACCCTTCCCTAAAATGACCTGATAGATTAGGCCTCTGTGGCCAAAGTACAAGGAACCACCTAAACCTGGTGTATTATGATAGTAAACTAGAAATTTGTGGAGAATATGAGGGCTTGGGGGAGGAAAAGTAAGGTTTCTGATGCTGTGATTAGTCTGGCCCCTGGGTCTGACCAGCATGGGTACACCAGCTGCCAGCAGGTCCACTATCTGCTCACCAAAGAGGTAGAGAGCCCTTGGATACATCAGGCAACCTATTACATACTTAATCTATGAGCTAATGTTCACAGTCTGTTAGAGGACAGGTGGTCTAGGGATGCAGCTCTTATCGCCCCATCTGACAAGCTCAAGGAGGAAAAGAGAGAGGAGAGAAGGGGAGAGAGAGATTTGTGAGTGTGTGTGTGCGTGTGCATGTGTGCGTGTGTGTCTTGGGGGCTGAGGTGAGGTTCTGGGGGAACTAAGGTAAGCACCTTCATATTCAGTGATTTCCCAATGCATGAAAAATTCACACAATTAAGAGAGAAGCTTCAAACAAGGAGATTCTATAGTATTCCTACAAGAACTGGATGAAAATGAAGCAGCACAGAGAGCCTGCCCCTGTTTTAAGGAACACTCTAGGAAGGGTACTAGGGGAAGTATAAATGATGTAACAGATGATATTAAATACCTCTTAATGACACATTTGTGTCTCAAGGTTCTAATGAATTTACAAATGAGGTGATACATGAGCAATCTGGAAAATTTAGAGTGTGACTGGCTTTTGTGACACTAAACAAGTGTGCGCATAATGACCAATATAATATATTCTAGGGCAACTTAGTAGAGAGTCAGTAATTTTCTGGGTTAGGCTTAAAAAGTAGGTATGACCAGATACACATGCTGAAAAAGTTAAGAAAAAAACAAACATCAAATGTTTGTCTCAATTGGAATTTTTATTTTAAGAGCATGCTTTATCTCCAGAGCCCCAGCACCTCTTAACAACAGATGAAGGAATTTTAAGATATAATCTTTTTAATAGTTCTCTTATATGTAGATAATATAATTATATTCAGAAAAACTTTGGAGGAGTATTTTAAAATAGTCCTTAAGGTGAAGAACTGCCTTGAAGAAGCTGGTCTATGGAACCTCCATGAAGATAGATAGGCATGTTTCCCAGTAAGGGATAAACATGGTTTCTGAAGGTTTCTGTCTCAGAGATTTTGGTGGTTCATTAAGAATGTTGTCAGAGGCTACACCAGCATACCAGACCTCTCATCAGTTTGACCTAAATATACCCAGCTAGTATTGGGACCTCTGGAGAGCAGAAGGGTATTCCAGAGCACTTGTGAGCATTAAAAGGGATGGGTACTATTCCAGATGGGTAGGGACCAAGGCAGTTTGCAGGGAGGCTACACCAGCATACCAGACCTCTCATCAGTTTGACCTAAATATACCCAGCTAGTATTGGGACCTCTGGAGAGCAGAAGGGTATTCCAGAGCAATTGTGAGCATTAAAAGGGATGGGTACTATTCCAGATGGGTAGGGACCAAGGCAGTTTGCAGGAGGCCTGTGCACAGGCATTCCGAATGATGGAATAAAGTCCAGCTGATATATCTGCATTTAGTTTCAATGACTTAGAAGATTCAAAATTTTTATTTATATATATTTATGGGGTATAGAGTTGACATATTATTAGCATATTCATCATTACAAATTGTAATTACTTTTTATGTCCCTTACCCAATTACTCCCTATCCCCTCACTCCCTCCCTCTTTCCCACCTCTAGTAATTATAGGTCTGTTCTTTATTTCTGAAAGTTCAATGTATTATTATGGTCTCTCTTTCTTTCTCTTTTTCTGAGCTCAAACATGCAGCGTTTCTCTTTCTGAGCCTGGCTTATTTCACTTAACATAATTTTCTCCAAGATCATACATGTTGCTGTGAATAGCAGAATTTTGTTCATTTTTATGGCTGAGTATTATTACATTGTGTATATATACCACATTTTCCTCATCAGTCATATATCGATGGACATTAAGGTTGGTTCCTAATTTTGGCTATTGTAAATGCAGTTGTGATGAACATGGGAGTGCAAGTATCCCTTTGACATGATGATGATTTCCATTCCTTTGGTTATATACCCAGTAGTGGGATTGCTGGATCATATGGTAGGTCTATCTGTAGTTGTCTGAGAAACCTCCATTCTGTTTGCCATAATGGCTGTACTAATTTACAGTCCCAACAACAGTGTAGAAGAGTTCTCTTTTCTCCACATCCTTGCCCGCACTTGTTGTTCTCAGTCTTTTTTGATAATAGCCAATCTAGCTGGGGTGAAATGATATCTCAATGTATAATATACTTGGGCACCAGACCAGAAGACTCAAGTTTTGCCGTATGAGTAGGATTACTGGGAAAGGAAAACAGTGGCATTTATTGGTTGGAATCTCATCTGACAGAAATACTTGAAATCTCATTAGTCACAGATTTCCATACCAAATCGGCTATTAGGAATACCTGTAAGGGTGGCCCTTTCACATTTGTTTTGAATAACTCCTTCTCTTCTGCCTTTACCTGTTCTGAACTGGATTTTATGGGGCAGTGTCAAGATAATTTGTATATTCATCACTACAAAATGTGATCACTCTTTGTTATCCTTAAGCAATTTCTCGCTAACCCTTCTGCCTCCCCGCCCCATTTCCTACCTCTAGTAACCACAGTTCTGTTCTCTCCTTTTGAAAGTTTGATGTATTATTGTGATTCTTGCTTCTTCCTTCCTTCTTTTCTCTTTCTTTCTTATTTATTTATTTTTTAGCTCCCACTTATGAGTGAGGACATGCGGTCTGTGTCTCTTTCTGTGTCTGGCTTATTTCACTTAACATAATTTTCTCCAAGCTCATTCATGTTGCTGCAAATGGCAGAATTTCTTTTTTATTTTTAATGGCTGAGTAGTATTCCATTGTGTATATACACCACATTTTCTTTATCTAGTCATCCACTGATGGACATTTGGGTTGACTCCATATCTTGGTTATTTGATTAAAAAGTGGGTAAAGGAGCTGAATAGACATTTCTCAAAGGATGACCTACAAATGACCAACAGGTACATGAGAAAATGCTCAACATCACTAAGCATCAGTAAAATGCAAATCAAAACTCATTGAGATATCATCTCATCCCAGTTAGACTATTACCAAAAAGACAGAGAATAACAAATGCTGGTGAGGATGTAGAGAAAGGGTATCTCTTCTACAATGTCAGTGGGACTGTGAATTAGTACAGCTGTTATGAAAAACAGTATGTAGATTTCTCAAACAACTACAGATAGAACTGCCATAGGATCCAGCTGTCGCACTACTGAGTATATAACCAAAGGAATCGAAATCATCATGTTGAAGGGACACCTGCACTCCCATGTTTATAACAGCTCTATTTACAATAGCCAAGATGTGGAACACTTTCCCCCTTTGTGTTGATTGGGAAGTTCTTAAGATGAATGGAGGGGGAGAATTCATAAAAGGCCTTGTGGTGAAATCCTCATGTTGAGAATTTCTAAAGAAGAAAGTAGGGCTGGCCCGGTGGCGCACTCAGTAGAGTGCGGCGGTGCCCACCGAGGGTTTGGATCCCATATAGAGACTGGTCCGCTGAGCTCAGTGCAGGCACGACACCGAAGGTTGCGATCCCGTTGCCCGTTGTGGTACGGGTGCAACACTGCGTGGTACGGGTGCGACACTGAGGGTTGCGATCCCGTTACTGGTCACAAAAAAAGACAAAAAGGATGTGGTACGGGTGCAACACTGAGGGTTGCGATCCCGTTACTGGTCACAAAAAAAGACAAAAAGAAAAAAAAAAAAAAAGAAGAAAGTAGATGGACCCTGGGTCTCTGAGGATTCCACAGCCACCGTAATAGCCCTAGACCTCCTACCTGGAGGAAATAAAATTCCATGTTCTTTACAGCCATTACTATTTGGGGTCTGTCTGCTCTAGGGGTTAAAATGATGTCCTAATGAATGCAGTGTACTCTGTTCATAGCTCACCTGACATTTATTCCTCCCATTTCTTTCAAAACAGAGCTCTGATTTTGTTGTGGTATATACTTCTTCCACATGTATACATGAGAGAAACATGATCTGCCCTTAGTTTCACAAGTGGGGCTAATTTGTCTGGAAGTAATTTTACTGTCTTAGTGATACTTATGGGTTCAGACATGGGCATTGGCAAACTTTGCTCAGTGAGCTGTGAAGGGAAGTCTGCTGAAGGACTCGTCTGGAAGAGCTGCAATTACCTCACTAGCCCAGTGGGTAAAAAGGGATTCAGCAGTATCCCTGTGTAAGGAATACTACCTATAATAAGTTAATGTTTTGTTTTTAAATTTCCTTCTACACCGAGCTGTGTCTTGCTCCTGTGCTTTTGAAACCAGGATTTCCTTCTATCTATTCTCCTTCCCCAAAATCCCTACCACAAAGACATCACTTAGGTACACATTTTTTCTCTTCCTTTGTGTGAAGGACAATTTGGCTTGAACTCTGAGGCCCCAACCACTCATTATGTGCTTTCAGAATGTTGAATTTTAAGACCAAAAATGTATGTGTATCTGTCTGTCTGGATTTACCGATGATCTCGCCTAGATTTTGTTACATTAACCATCACAAAAGGGATGAAGGGCTTAAAAAGTTTCCTACAAAGAAATTGCAGATTGAAGAGAATCCTCATAAAGCAAGCACAAGCAAATAACCAAAAATAGAAGTCCTGTCACTTTTACTGCTAGTACAATCTCTTTATCAGCCAAATTATGAGCTAAACAATTATAGCACATATTTATTTCCATTATTATCAATGATGAATTTTGCCCTAAGTGCTTTAAGATACTTGCAAATAAAGGAGGAATGTGATCATAACTTATAGGACATTTAAAATATTATGTATTTCTTCAGCATGATGATTTCCATTCCTCTGGGTATATTCCCAGCAGTGGAATAGTTGGATCATATGGTAGATCTACCTGTAATTGTTTGAGGAACTTTCATACCATTTTCCATAAAGGCTGCACCATTTCACAGACACATATTTATTTCCATTATTATCAATGATGAATTTTGCCCTAAGTGCTTTAAGATACTTGCAAATAAAGGTGGAATGTGATCATAACTTATAGGACATTTAAAATATTATGTATTTCTTCAGCATGATGATTTCCATTACTCTGGGTATATTCCCAGCAGTGGAATAGTTGGATCATATGGTAGATCTACCTGTAATTGTTTGAGGAACTTTCATACCATTTTCCATAAAGGCTGCACCATTTCACAGTCCCACCAACAGTGTATGCAAGTTCCTTTTTCTCCACAACCTCTCCAGCACTTATCATTCTCAGTCTTTTGGGTATTAGCCATCCTGACTGGGGTGAGATGGTATCTCAAAGTGGTCTTGATTTGCATTTCCCGGATGCCAAGTGATGTTGATCATTTTTTCATGTGTCTGTTGGCCATTCGTATATCTTCCTTTGAGAAATGCCTATAGCCAAGAGTTGGAACCAGCCCGAATATCCATTATCAGATGAGTGGATAAGGAAACTGGTATATCTACACAATGGAATTCTACTCTGCTATAAAAAAGAATGAAATACTACCATTCACTACAACATGGATGGACTTAGAGATGATTCTGATTGAGTATCCCTCCGGTGCAGCTGTAGCTCAGCTGGTTCCTTTTGCTAAGTTAGCTTTGAAGTGACCACACTTACTGAAGATAAATGCTATTTTTCTTAGAAATAGCAGTCAAATCAAATATGAGAAAAAGATATTCCTCTTAAGTGCATAGAATTGGCTGCATTACTGGACAAATAACTCTATCCATCAATGATTTCTTGGGAAGAATGATGTCCCCTCTGATGTTCCAGCTACTACTTAATTGTTTTGGTTTTTGGTTTTCTCTGATAAAAGTTCATTTCCTATTTTCATTTCCTGCCAACACCTCTCCAAAGGCAGTTCTGTTTCAACCCCCAGAAAAGACCTCCCTTGCTGGGATGTGCAGTTAATTCTTCCTTGTTGGAGACCCTCAGGACGAGCATTAGAACAGGAGCAGATCAACCACATCCACATACAGAATGAAATCTGTAAGGGCCACATGCTCTACTCCTAAAAGAGACTCCCTAAAGAAGCGAAATGTAACTTTTAAAAATGTCATTGATCAGTAAAATTTCCCATTTTAAAAATTTTGCCAAGTAAATATATTGTTTAAAGAAAACTGCTATGATTGCTGCTTTATTAAATTAAAAGCTATATTTTATACCACAAAACTACTAAGGCATAATCTCAGTACAATCCTTTAATTTAGTGTTTTATTTAAATAAATTCAGCATTACTTTTTAAATTTACCATATTGCCCTTTTTTATTTTCTTTTCCTCAGGCTAGAATAAAACTTCACAAACACCAGTCTTTGGGCTGCAGGAGAGTAACAGAGATCAAGAAGCTTCTGGGAGGAGCTTATTCTGTTACCTGTTAAGGGTGAGAAAGAGGGAAACGAAACTGACATGACCATTCTGGGCTTGTAGGACACATTTTTACAGGGTTTGGTTTATAAAATGTAAAATTCTTGAAGACAGGACTGTGTCTTGCAATCCTTCAGATCCCCCACTGTGTCAGACAAAGAACGTGTGCTACTAGTGGCATTGTATATTTATTTGGTTATTTATTGCTTGCTATAATCATTTCCTTCAATTTGTCTCACTTATTCAGTACTTAGCATACATTTATTTGCACAGTTATTTTTTGTTGTCATGCAATCTTGTTTACTTTAACAGGAGATTAAGCCCCTCAAAATGTATGACTTTTTTTGTTATATGCCTTGGTAGCAGATGTGAAGCACATTATAAATATAATAAAAATTTCTTCTCTCTATATTCTGGCCTATTTTTTCAAGTCCCTATCCCACTGAGTTTGGGAAACTATAACCTCACTTTACTTGAGATTTCCTTTCTCTT
This sequence comes from Galeopterus variegatus, assembly GCF_000696425.1. Lineage (NCBI taxonomy): Eukaryota > Metazoa > Chordata > Mammalia > Dermoptera > Cynocephalidae > Galeopterus > Galeopterus variegatus. The sequence goes on from NW_007731870.1 coordinate 43,874, forward strand.
CCTTAACTTGTACCAGTTTCCCAGACCCTTTTGAATATTCAAGAGCTTGTGTAGGAGTGGCACTCTAGAATTGGGTCATCTTTCCACATACCTTATCAACCCAGAGATACCCATTATCTCTATCAGCTTCACCCTTCAGATCCAGTAGTTCTCTCTGCTGCTTTCATGCCACACCTGGGACATCAGATCATAGTGGGAGGTTTCGACACATTTCTTTCAGAAGATGATAAAACAGGTGACCAAAAAAAACCCAGTATGGACATGGAAAATGTAAACAACACATTAACAAACTGGATTGAATGTATTTATATACATACATAAATATAGAAATAGATATTTCACACTAACAAAGCTGCAGCATACACACTCTTTCCATGTGCACACGAAACATTTTCTGAAATTGACTGTGTACTAGGCCATAAAGCAAATCTTAAAAAATTTCATAGATTAGTCATATAGTATATATTCTCTGCCTCATAAACGAATTAAGTTACACTCCAATATGTTTTAAAATTAAGAAATATATCTCTTTCCAACCAATGAGTAAAAAACAAATATCAATGAAATTAGAAAATAATTTATTTGAATGATAATAAGTATATGATATATAAAGTTTGTCAGATATAGTTACAACTGTGATTACAGGGAATTATATAGCCTTACAGGCGTATGATAAAAAAGAAAGCTAAAATCAATCAATTAATCATTTATAACCTGGATCTGACTAAGGATCCATAACTCAAGTTGTGGTAATGGGTATATAGCCAGTATAAATCTGGCCCCACATCATGGGCACGAGGGGTGACAATCAGCTTCATATCTCATGAATATTCATAACCAATAAAAATAATAAATAAATAAATCTCTTCATCTTGATTTTGTGGTAAAATATAAGCCAATTCAACTAATATGTTGTTTAACAAACAGAAAGAGACAAATAAATAATTTATAATCTCTAACAAAAAAAAAGAAGTTAGAAAACTAACAGCAACTTAAACCTAAAGAAAATCAAATAAAGGAAATAATAAAATAAAGGCAAACGTTAGCCAAATAGAAAATAAACATAAAAGAGAGAGGATCAATAAAGCCAAAAGTTTGTTCTTTAAAAAAACTGATGACGTTTACAAGTTCCTACCTAGACAGATCAAGAAATAAAGCAAGGGAAAAAATGAATATTATGATCCTATAGACATACAAAAGAAAGATTATAAGAGACATTATAGATAATTTTACATCAAAAATTTGAAAATTTTAGATGAAAATAAAGCTAGGGAAAAAAAACCTCACAAAATCTAACACATAAAACTTAGAAAACCTGAATAGCTTCATTTTAAAGAAATTGAATGCATATTATAAAATCTTTCTACAAAGAAAACACCTGGCCCAGATGATCACTGTTAAACATTAATTTCACAAAAATTTCCCCAAAGAATAAAAATGTGGAAGCTTTTCCCAATTTATTTGATAAAATCATAACCTGATAGCAAAATCTGACAAGGATAGCAGAAATATTTAAAACTGGTAATGCATCCCAATTACACTGGATTTATTCCAGGAATAAAAATTGGGGTTAACACTTTAAAATCAATCGATTTAATTCAACACAATTACGGAAATAAGGAGAAAACCGTATCATCATCTCAACAGATACCAAAAAAAAAGCCTTTAATGAATTCAGCCTCCATTCATGATGAAACTCTTAGCAAACTAATCCCAGAAAAGTACACTGCAAATGAATTGTAGAGCATAGATTTATTATGTGACATCATTCTGACTGTTCAAAATATATTTTGGTTTACTCCTTAATTCTCTGCTGCTCAGGGTATTAAAGAGCTGATTAAAAAGAGCTTAATAACTACGTACGAAAGCCCTCTGTTTAGAAAAAAAACATTTCAAAATCTCAACAAGACATTTAAAAATTAACAGAGTTTAACAGGCAACTTAAAACATAATCAATGCAAAAGATGTAGCAGAAATATGAGGAAGAGACTCTAATAATGATGCCATTCAAATGCCAGCTACATTTATTTCTCAGTTCTTGGATGGTGCTTGGTGACACAAAACATTTCACTACAGAGTTGAGGTAAAACTTTTTCTACTGCCCTAGACGATCAGGACTGAAGAGGTATTTCATATACATGCAAGATGCAGAATCTCAGATAATCAAATTACTTCCACAAAGAATTGGTCCTTATGGAATGCATTCCCATAGGAATCTTCCTCCTGCCCCTGGACAGTCTTGGGGTAAGCCCCCACAAGGTAGATCTTTCCTTGCCAGACCTTTCCATTGACCCAGAGCCCAGGAATGCCCCCAGAGGACTCTGAGGCTAGGACCCATGAGCACTGAGGTGGTTCACTCTTCCGTGATTTTGGAGTGAATATTGTAACTCCACTGAACAAATTGTATTCTCCAGTTCTGGGCCTAAAGAGAACTAATTCACTGTCTTTTTACGAAGCATCGGAAAAAAGGAATCTATGGGTGAGGGCAAAGGCAGTGAACGTTGGCCCAGCAACAGAGTAAATTTCTGCAGAAGTTTCTCTAGATATAGAACCAAGGTCACATAGTAAGTAGTAGATTCTCTAAGGAACAAGAACCTCTGCTTGTATGTCCAAGAAAGAGAAAACCATAAAATATTTACCCAACAAAATGTCAGATAAGAAAAAAACAGATCGAACCCTTTTATCAGCAGTTTCTTTCCTCCCCCTACCACATGTCCTCCAGCCTGCCCCACTATCTCTCCTACCTGTCTGAGCAAAGTCCAAGGCCAACAGCAGTGTGGGACAAGATGACACAGCACCCTCAGAAATGCTAAGAGCTTCTCTCTCTCTCCTCCCCACCTCCCTCCCCCACCTTCTGCCTTCTGAAAGGGGATGACCCAGCAAAAAAAGCCCTTGCCAGATACCAGCCCCTCTATCATGAACTTTGCAGACTCCGGAACTGTAAGAAATAAATTTCTGTTTATTATGAATTTTAAAAAGAAAGAAAAAAAAAGTGCTAAGTGTCTCCCTAGTTACTGGGAGCTTTCGTCACAGAGCTCAGACCTTTCAGGGTTTACATACACAGGGTGGGAGGTGGAGTGGGTTGCAGAGTGTCAATAATTTGTGTACAATTTTTCACTTCTACACGCAGGTGTGCCAAGAGTCTGAGCTTCTGAAAGGCAGGAAGAGAACAGCCTTTGGCTAAGAAATCAATAGTAGTTAATTATTAAAAACACCAGTTAGGGCCGGCCCGGTGGTGCACTGCTATAGTGCACCGCTTGGGAAGCATGGCGGTGCTCCCGCCGAGGGTTCGGATCCCACATACACACCGGTTCCCGCTCACTGGCTGAGCGAGGCACGGGAGCAACACCGAGGGTTGCGATCCCGTTGCCGGTCCCGGTCCGGTACGGGGGCGACACTGAGGGTTGCAATCCGTTGCCGGACACGGAAAAAGACAAAAAATAATAATAATAAAAAAAATAAAAAATAAAAAAATAAAAACACCAGTTACTGCCTGCATCCCAACCTTTGTGGCCCGGATTCCAGTAATGAGAAGATCCAGAGTCATTTGAAAGCATTCATGTCAGGGAATATCCAGAGTGGAGAAAAGATAGATACAGCCAACAGCTCAGTGCCCCAGGAACCCAAGTTTGGAGGCCCTTGTTTCACTCTCAAAGGACAGCTGTGCTTGATCATCCCATTATTACTGCCAGGTTGTCTTTTGCTGTGGGAAGGTCTCCCTGAACTCTGGCTTTCAGAACTGTAGACAGATCCTTAGAGCATGCACGTTCACTTTTCTCATCCTGCTCAGAACAGTTATTTTCCAAAACAATGCCCCTCTCTTTCCATCCTTCCTTCCTAGTGACTTTTAAGTACTCACTATGTACGTAAGCACTGCTAGGTGCAGAGGTGGATATGAAGAAATGTACAACCTCATCTCTGATCTCCAGAAGCTTACAATTATTCTGCCACTATCAGTTAACTATAAATGCCACTTTAAAGTTCCTGCCATGACCTTCCTTGCACTTAGTATCTTCTTCATCACAGTCTTTATAGACAGACAAGAACCTCTCCCTTTTTTCCTAAGAGCTAGAATATCTTACTCAAAGTCCTTTTTCTTTTTCTCAGGCTCAAAGTAGTACCATTGTCTGTGAACACTGTTCCACCCACATATAGATTGTGATGCTGAGGACTGGATGTTCAGGGTGGAAATGTGTGATTGGTCTCTTTTCCCTACATCACTGTTCCCAGGGAACACTTGGACAGCACTGTCCTCGCTATGCTGAATGGCATTCTTTGATCGATTTCTTGTTTGCCTACCTCCCCGCATTGCACCATCCATGGGGTTTTCCCACTCTCTCCTGTACTCAGGGCCAGCCTTCATTAGCTCCCTCACTTTCAGCAGATTATATCTTCTCCTATTTTATAAAGATCTGAGGGGCCTTTCCACTTGGAACCCATATTTTAACCTTCCCTCTCTGGCCTAGTCTTCTCTGGAGAAAATGTGTCCCTATGCTGCCCAAAATCTGGAGCTAAGGACAAACAACACCACAAATAATTTCCGCTTCACAGGGTGCAGTCTGAAGAGGATGTGGAAACTGCTGATGTTACATAAACAAAGTTGTGGCATGAGTATCATCTTGAAAAAAAAAATACACTCAGCTGCTGATTCTGGAAATATTATTCTCTATAATTATAACTTTAATAATTTAAATTTAATAAGGTGTCTTTCTGTTCTTAAGTTTAAAATCATGCAATTAATAAACCAGTAAGGGCTTATTGGTGTCTAGAACAAATTTGCTCAACAAGTGTTTTAGGGAAACAGATATTTCCTGAGTGCAACCACATTTTGCTTCTTTTCTAATATAAATTTTTGATGCTTAGAATTTTTTTTATTTTGTATAATCATTATTGCCATTGTGTGACTGAAGTCACAATGATTCTTAGAGATTATCGCTTTTTCCTCTTCTGATTACATCAGAGTTCCTTCCTCTTCTGTCGTGTTTTGGTGAAAATTTGTAGGCAATTGCAGTAGATTCCTAGAAAAAAAATTTTAAACTCTCATATTTCAACAGTAAGAAAACAAGCAATCGATTTGAAAATAGACAAAAAAATGTATTCATACTACTGAATATTACTCAGCAGTAAAAGCAATGAACTATCGATACATGTAACAACTCGGATGGATCTACTTACATGGGTTTAATTGCTCTTCTTTATCCAGATTTTTAGGAAAGAAAAATAGATCACTGATTTTACCCCATTCTTCTAATCTTATTTAAAAATTTAATGCTATGATTTCTCCCTAAGTTCTGCTTTAGCATCATCACACTAATTTTGGTATATTTTGTTTTCATTTTCATTCAATACAAAATATGTTCCAATTTTCCTTGTGATTTCTTCTTTGATATATAGGGTATTTAGAGTGAGGTGTTTAAATTTTAAACATTCATGTATTTTCTACATATCTTTCTGTTATTGATTTCTAATTTAATTACATTATGCTAATAGAATATACTTTGTGTCATTTTAATCTTTTAAATATATGTTGACTTGTTTTAAATCCCAGAAAATGGCCCATCTTGTGACTATCTCATGAACACCTAAAAAGAATGTGTATTCTGCCATTTTAAAATGAAGTGTTTTTAAAAAAAAATAAATAAAATGAAGTGTTTTGTAAATGACAATGAGGTTAAGTTCATTGAAACTGTAGGTCTTTTTTTTATTCTTCAATATTTTTTCTTCTATATTTCTTTAATATTTTCTCTTTCTTCTATATATGTACTGATTTTCCGTGTACTTGAAACATCAATTATTGAGAGAGAGGTATTGAAATATCCAATAGAGAAAAATATGTTGTAGATTTGTATATTTCTCCTTTCAGTTCTATCCATTTCTGTTTCATTTATTTTGAAACTCTCATATTAGATGCTGTAGTGGATTGAATTATGTTCCCCCAAAACTCATTGAAGCTTTAATTGCATCCCGCAAGTTTTATGTAATAGAAACTTGGCCCCTGCTGTGACTATTCAGAGGGTGGGAAATCCTATTATGGTAATTGAAAGGTGGAGCCTTAAAGATGTGATTGAATTGTAGGACCATGCGGTAGTGAATGGATTAATAGTGGTGATCGGGGGCGTGGTTTGTAGGGCTTTACAAGGAGAGTGCATGAGGAGGTTGGTCTCTCTGCTTCCACCATTTTGCAATGTGAGACCCCTGGGTCACTGTTGCCACCACCAGGTAGACTTTGGATTTCCCAGGCTCAGAAACTGTAAGCAATAAATTTTGTTTTTCTTTATAAATTATCCAGTTCCAAGTATTTTGTTATAAGCAATAGAAACGGACTAATACAGATGCATATATACTTAAGATTGTTACTTCTTGTTTAATTTATCCTTTTATCATTTTAGAATGTTCCTGTTTATCTATGGTAATATTCTTTTGCCCTGAAATCTACTTTGCCTGATATGATGTATCTTCTGAAATCTATTACGCTTAGTATAATCTGTATACTTTTAATCTATCCGGTATTTCTATTTAAAGTGCACTTCATATAAACATCATATAAGTGGCCCTGCTTTTTTATTCATGTTGGCAATCTTTGTCTTTTAATTGTTATACTTAGTCGATTTTCATTAAAGTAGCTGTTAATAAGGTTAGGTTTAAGTCTCCCATATGGCTATTTATTTTCCACTTGTTTTATTTGTTACTCTTGTTCCTTCTTTCCAGATTTATTTTGCATTAATCATGTATTTTTAATGTTATATTGTATCTGCTTTAGTGGCTTTTAACCCCTCCTTCTCTTCCCCCTTCTTATTTTTCTTTATTGTTGCTCTAGGACTTACAATATGGATATTTAAGTTTTCAAAGTCTACCCTGAGTTCATATTATATTATTTTTACATATAATACAAAAAAAGAAACATTATAATATCATTTACCTTTTCCTATTCTTTGTGCTATTTGTAATTCATTTGACTTCTACATGTGTTATAAATCCCATAATACATACATTTGTTTTAGCTTTACAAGATTGTTTATAAATTTTTTGAACATTAGTAAACAGACAAAATAATCTTGAAAAAAAAAAGTTGGAGGACTCACATTTGCCAATTTCAAAAACTTACTACAAAGCTACACTAATCAAGATTGTGTGCTACTGGCATAAAGTTGACATATAGAGCAATGGAATAAAATTGAAAGTCCAGAAATAAACCCACACACTTTTTGGACATCTGATTTTCAGCAAGGGTGTCAACAGGGAAAGAATAGTCTGTACATCAAATGGTGCTGGGGCAAGTGGGTGTCCACAGACAAAAGAATAAATTTCAGCCCTTTCCTCACACCATAAACAAAAATTAAATCAAAATGCATCAATGACCTAAATGTAAGAGTTAAAACTACAAAACTCTTAGGAGAAAACTTACATGTAAATCTCTGTGACCTTGGGTTGGGCAATGATTTTTTATATATTACAGCTAAAGCATAAGTAACCAAAGAAAAAAATAAGTAAATTGGACTTCATGAAAGTTAGAAACTTGCATGCTTTAAAGGATACTATCAAGAAAGTGAAAAGACACCCACTAATGAGAAAAAACTGTGTGTAAATCATATAGCTGATACATGTATAATATCCAAAATATATAAAGGGCTCCTATAACTCAACAATAAAAATACAAATAACCCTATTTATTATTTATTTATTTATTTTGCCTTTTTTGGTGGCAAAATGTATATAACATAAGGATTACCACTTTAAGCATTTTTAAACATAAAGTTGCATGGAATTAGTCACATTCACAATGCTGTGTAACTACTATATCTATTTTCAAAACTTTTCATGACCCTAGACACAGACTATGCACCCATTAAGCAATAACTTTTCATTACTCCTTCCCCACCATGCCCCATCTCTGATAAACTCTAATCTATCTCTGACTTTGAAATTTTTTTTCTTTTTGTTTTTTCTTAATTGGCCCATAATAATTGTATATATTTATGGAGTGCAATACAATGTTTAGGTACACTTATACGGCATGCAATGATCATGTTAGGGGACTTAGCATATCTATCACCTCAAACATTTGTCACCACTTTGTGTTGGGAACATTCAACATCCACTCAACTACCAAATTAAAGTTATACAGTAATTTGTTGTTGGCTATAGTCTCCCTATATTAGTATAGAACACTAGATCTTATTCTTCCTCTCTCTACAATTTTGTATCCCTTGATCACTCTCTTCCCAGCCCTCCATCCCTTTACTAGTCTCTAGTAATCACTATTCTACTCTCTACTTCTATGAGATCAACTTTTTTAGCTTCCAGGCAGGTGAGCCCACTGGCACCAGCCAGCCAGCCAGTGGGACTACATGGCTCCAGGTGGCCCCACCTCCCACTCAGACCCACGGGGTAGCACCAGCCTACGGATCCGACCCACCGAGTTTGGCCCAGCAAACTCCACACATTAGGGGCTCATTCTATGACCACAGAGTCTAGAATGGGAACCAAGTTGGTTTAACATAACCACCACCACATCTACTGTCATGTAAGACAGTTCACCCCCCACAGTAGCAACCAAGGCCATTCCACAGCCAACCTCAGTGTAATAGAAGAAGCAAACCCTCTACCAAATGACCAAGCATCACCAAAAAAACAGTAGAAGTACAAACAATAAAGAAGAAATGACAGCACCAAAAAGATACAGTAATGCCCCAAAGTCCAACTCCATGAAACAGGGAATCCTTGAAATGTCTGAAAAAGAATTTCAAGTAATGATCTTAAGAAAACTTGAAGAAATAAAGGAAGACTCAATTAGAGAACATGATGAAACAAGAAAAAACATCCAGAATATGAAGGAGGAAATCTATAAAGAGATTGATACCATTAAAAAAGAGTGTAGCAGAACTTCTAGAAATGAAAGACTCACTCAATGAAATAAAAAATATGACTGAGAGCTTGAGCAGCAGGGTAGAGCAAGCAGAAGAAAGAATTTCAGAGCTTGAAGATGGTCTTTTTGAATAACTCAGGCAGACAAAAAAACAAAAGGAAAAAAGAATTAAAAATAATGAGGAAAACTTAAGAGAGATAGCAGACAATCTCAAGCTCTCTAACATCTGAATTGTGGGTATTCCTGAGGGCAGGAGAAGGGAAAAGGTATTGAAAAACCTACTCAAGGAAATAGTAACAGAAAACTTACCAGGTGTAGGGCAAGGTACAGACCTTCAGATCACCAAAGATCCCCAAACAGATTCAACCCAAAAAGATCCTTCCCAAGATATATTATAGTTAAATTTGCAAAGCTCAAAGACAAAGAGAATTCTACAAGCAGCGAGATAAAAATATCAGGTCACTTATAGGGGAACCCCCATTAAACTAACAGCAGACTTCTCAACCGAAACCCTACAGGCCAGAAGAAAGTGGAATGATATATTCAAAATACTAAAAGAAAAAACTTCCAGCCAAGAATTCTTTACCCAGCAAGGCTCTTCTTCAGAAATGAGGGAGAATAGTGTATTTACCAGACAAATAAAAGTTGTGGGAGTTCACCACCACACGACCAGCCCTGCAAGAAATTCTCAAGGGAGTCATTCATCTGGATTCTGAATAATGGTGAGCATCATCACAAATACACAAAAAAAGAGCAAAACCCACAGTTTAAAAAAAATACAGGCAAGAAAGAGAAAGAAGCTAAACATTCTGCCCTAAATCCCCAACTCATGTTGGAGAAGAGAAATAAAAGGGGAAATAATGATCAAAAGATATTTAAACCACCTAATTAGCAATTAAATAACAGGAATTAAAAAACACTTCTCAATAACTCCTCTAAATGTGAATGGACTAAACTCCCCATTCAAAAGACACAGACTAACTGACAGGATTAAAAAGATAGACCCAAGTATATGCTGTCTTCAAGAGACCCCACCTCACCTGTAAAGACACTCATAGACTAAAAGTGAAGGGATGGAAAAAGACATACCATGAAAATGGAAACCAAAAACAAGCCAGAGTAGCTATTCTTATATCAGAAAAAATAGACATTAAACCAAAAAGCATTAAAAAAGACAAAGAAGGCCATTATGTAATGATAAAGGGAATTATTCAGCTAGAAGGCATAACAATCATAAACATGTGTGCACCCAATACCGGAGCACCCAGATATATCAAGCAAACACTTGTAGACCTAAAGAAGGAGCTAGGTCCTAACACATTAATAGTGGGTGATCTGAATACCCCTCTCTCAGTATGGGACAGGACTTCCAGGCAACAAGTCAACAAAGAGACACAGGATTTAATCTACACCCTAGACCAACTGGACTTGGCAGATATATACAGAACATTTCACCCAACAGCTAAAGAATACACTTTCTTCTCATCAGCTAATGTTACATTCTCCAGGATAGACCACATATTAGGTCACAAATCTAGTCTCAGCAAATTATAAAAAGTTGAAATCATTCCAACAATCTTTTCAGACCACAATGGACTAAAACTAGAGATAAACAATAAGCAAATCACTGGAAGATATACAAATACATGGAAAATAAATAATAGGCTCCCGAATGACCTATGGGTCCAAGAAGAAATTAAACAGGAAATCAAAAAATTTCTAGAAACTAATGAAAATAAAGATACATCATACCAAAACTGGTGGGATACTGCAAAAGCAGTACTAAGAGTGAAGTTTATTGCAGTAAATGCTTATATCAAAAAAGTGGAAAGACTCCAAATAAATGACCTAACACTATGCCTCAAAGAACTTGAAAAACAACAACAATCCAAACCTAAAGGCAGCAGACAGAAAGAAATAATTAAGATCAGAGCAGAACTAAATGAAATAGAGACCCCCAAAATAATAGAAAAGATTAACAAAACTAGAAGTTGGCTTTTCAAGAAGATAAACAAAATAGAGACACCATTAGCTAGATTAACAAAGAAAAGGGAGAAGACCCAAATAACAAAAATCAGAAATGAAAAGGGAGACATTACAACTGACACCACAGAAATACAAAGAATCATTAGAGGCTATTATAAACAACTGTATGACAACAAACTTGAAAATCTGGAAGATATGGATAAGTTTCTAGACGCATATAAATTACCTAGACTGAACCAAGAAGAGATAAAAAACCTGAACAAACCAATAACAAGCAAGGAGATTTAAGCAGTAATTAGCAATCTTCCAACCAAAAAAAAAAGCCTGGGTCTGGATGGCTTTACAGCTGAATTCTATCAAACTTTTAAAGAGGAGTTAATACCAATTCTCATGAAACTGTTCCAAACAATCGAAACAGACTCTACTCTCCCAAATTTGTTCTATGAGGCCAACATAACTCTGATGCCAAAACCAGATAAAGACACAACAGAAAAAGAAAATAACAGGCCAATATCCTTGAAGAAACTAGATGCTAAAATCGTCAACAAAATATTAGCAATTAGAATACAGCAACATATTTTAAAAATTATACACTATTATCAACTGGGATTCATCCCAGGGATGCAAGGATGGTTCAACATATGAAAGTCAATAAATGTGATATATCACATTAACAAGCTCAAGGACAAAGACCATATGATTATCTCAATAGATGCTGAAAAAGCATTTGACGAAATTCAACATTCCTTCATGATAAAGACTCTCAACAAATTAGGTATAGAAGGAATACCTAATTTATTCTTAACACAATAAAAGCCATTTATGACAAACCCACCATGAGTATTACTCTAAATGGGGAAAAATTGAAGCCCTTCCCCTTAAGGGCAAGAACAAGAAAAGGATGTCCACTCTCACCACTTCTATTCAACATAGTGCTGGAGGTACTAGCTAGAGCAATCAGGCAAGAGAAAGAAATAAAGGGAATCCAGACTGGAGAACATTAAGTCAAACTTTCCCTATTTGCAGATGACATGATACTATATGTAGAAAAACCTAAAGACTCTATCAAAAAACTCCTAGAGCTGGTTAATGACTTCAGTAATGTCGCAGGATACAAAATAAATGCCCAGAAATCAGTAGCATTTATATACAGAAATAATGAATTAACAGAAAGAGAAATAAAGAATGTAAACCCATTTACAATTGTAACCAAAAAAAATATGATACCTAGGGATCAATTTAACCAAGGAAGTTAAAGACCTCTACAATGAGAATTACAAACCACTTCTGAAAGAAATTAAAGAAGACACAAAAATATGGAAAGATATCCCATGCTCTTGGATTGGAAGAATTAACATTGTGAAAATGTCTATACTAACCAAAGCAATCTACAGATTCAATGCAATCCCCATCAAAATACCAATGACATTCTTCACAGAAATGGAAAAAACATCTTACCTTTCATATGGAAAAAAAAAAAAAAAAACAAAGCCAGAGGCATAACTCCCTCTGACTTCAAATTATACTACCAAGCTGTTGTAACCAAAACAGCATGGTACTGGTATAGAAATAGACATTCAGACCAGTGGAGTAGAATAGAGAACCCAGAAATCACTCCTCAGGCTTATAGCCATCTGATATTAGACAAAGGCAACAAAAAACTACATTGGGGAAAAGACTTCCTCTTCAACAAGTGTTGCTGGGAAAACTGGATACCCATATGCAGAAGAATGAAACTTGATATGCATCTCTCACCATAAACTAAAATCAACTCAAAATGGATTAAAGACCTAGGTATAAGACCTGAAACTGTAAAATTACTAAGGGAAAATATAGGTGAAACACTTCAGCAGTTAGGTCAGGGCACAGGCTTTATGAACATGAGCCCCAAAGCACAAGCAGCGAAAGAAAAAATAAACAAATGGGACCATATCAAGCTAAAAAGTTTCTGCACAGCAAAAGAAACAATCAACAGAGTGAAAAGACAACCTAGAGTGGGAGAAAATTTTTGCCAACTATGCATCTGACAAGGGACTAATATCCAGAATATACATAGAACTCAAGCAATTATACAGTAAAAAAATAAATGACCCAATAAAAAAATGGGCAGAAGAACTAAATAGACATTTTTCAAAGGAAGACATACAAATGGCCAACAGATACATGAAGAAATGCTCAACATCACTAGTCACCAGGGAAATGCAAATTAAAACCACTTTGAGATACCACCTCTCTCCTGTTAGACTGGCTGTGATCAAAAAGATGGTGAATAACAAATGCTGGTGAGGGTGTGGAGAGAAGGGAACACTACTGCACTGTTGGTGGGAATGTAAATTAGTACAACCACTTTGGAAAACAATTTGGAGGTTTCTCAAACAACTACAGATAGATCTTCCATAGGATGCAGCAATCCCTCTTCTGGGTATATATCCAGAGGAATGGAAATCATCATGTCAAAGGGATACCTGCACTCCTATGTTTACTACAGCTTTGTTTACAATAGCCAAGATGTGGAACCAACCTAGATGTCCATTAATAGATGAGTGGATAAGGAAACTGTGGTATATATACAATATGGAATACTACTCTGCCATAAAAAAGAATGAAATACTCCCATTTGCAAGAACATGGATGAACCTGGAGAAACTTACGTTGAGTGAAACAAGCAAACACAAGGGATAAATACCTCATGTGCTCACTCATTTGTGGGAGCTAGGAGAGAAAGAAAGGCAGGAAAGAAAGACCACAGTAATCCCATGATCCAACAGAGAGAGGGAACATTCCTAGGGCTACAAATTGAAGTTGAGGGGAGAGGGGGAGGAGGAGGGAGGTTGGGGAATAATTGGAAGGGGACAAAGAGTACAAAAGCAATTTCTGGTAATGGGGATGTCCCCAATATGAATCTGGCCCCCACATCATGGTCAGGAGTGGGGACAATCAGCTTTGTATCTCATGAATATTCAAAATAAATAAATAAATAAATAAAAACTTTTGTAGCTTCCAGGTATAAGTGAGAACATGTGTTATTTCCCTTTCTGTGCCTGGCTTATTTCACTTAGATAATTTTCTCCAAGCTCAAATATGTTGCAAAAAATGGCAGAATTTCATTCTTTTGTATGGCTGAGTAGTATTCCATTGTTTATATATACCCCATTTTATTTATCCAATCACCTGTTTCAGGGCATTTAGATTGATTCCATCTCTTGGCTACTGTAAATACAGCCTCAATAAACATGGGAGTGCAGGTATCCTTCTGACGTGTTCATTTACTGACCATTAGGTACATACCCAGCATTGGGATTGCTGAATCCTATGGTAGTTTTATCTGTAGTTTTTTTGAGAAAACTCCATACTGTTTTTCATAATAGCTGTATTAATTTACATTCCCACCAACAATGTGTAAGAGTTTCCTTTTATCCACATCCTCACCAGCATCTTATCTTCTGTCTTTTTTATAACAGTCATTCTAACTGGGGTCAGATGATATCTCACTGTAGCTTTGATTTACATTTCTCTGACAATCAGTGATATTGAGCATTTTTTCATAAACACGTTGGCCATTTGCAAGTCTTCTTTTGAAAAACATCTGTTCAGTTCCTTTGTCCTTTTTTTATTATTTTAACTTCTCAAAATACGTTGTAGTTGATTTTTGTGATCCTTTACCTGTTCCTCTTTATTCCCATTTGTCCATTTTTTAATTGGATTTTTTCTTTTCTGTTGAGTTGTTTGGCTTCCTTGTATATATTCTATATATTAATCCCTTGTCAGATGCATAGTTTGCAAATATTTTCTCCCATTCTTCAGGTTATCTTTTCACTCTGTTGATTGTTTCCTTTGCAGTGCAGAAGCTTTTTAGCTTGATATAATTCCATTTTTTTATTTTGCCTTTGTGGCCTGTGCTTTAAAAGTCTTATTTATAAAATCTTTCTCCAGTACTATGTCCCCCATTGTTCTTCCTGTATTTTCTTCTGGGAGTCATATAATTTCAGGTCTTACATATAAGTCTTTAATCCATTTAAGCTGATTTTTGTATATGGTGAGAGATAGGGGTCTAGTTTCATTTTTGTGCATATGTATGTCCAATTTTCCCAGCACCATTTAGTGAACATTCTCCAATGTATGTTCTTTGCTCCTTTATCAAAAATCAGTTGGCTAGAGGTGTATGAATTTACTTCTGTATTCTCTATCTTTTCCATTGGTCTATGTGTCTATTTTTGTGCCAGCACCATGCTGTTTTGATTACTATAGCTTTGTAATATATTTTGAAGTCCAGGGGTGTGATGCCCTCCACTCTTTTCTTTTTGCTCAAGATTGCTTTGGCTATTTATGGTCTTTTGTTGTTCTACATGAGCTTTTTAATTTTTTTTTCTGTTTCTATGAAGTATGTCATTATGGTTTGATAGGAAATGCATTGAATCTGTAGATCACTTTGGGTAGTGTGGTCATTTTGACAATGTTGATTCTTCCAATCCATGAGCATGGGATGTCTTTCCATTTTTATGTGTCTTCTAATTTTTTAATTTTTTCTTTAATTTTTAAACTTTTTTAGGTTTCCCTGTAGAGATGGTTTACCTTCTTGGTTAAATATATTCCTAGGTATTTTGTTGTTGTTGTTGTTGTTCCATTGTAAATGTGATTGCTTTCTTGATTTCTTTTTCTGCTAGTTTATTTTAATATATAGAAATGCTAATGATTTTTATATGTTTGTTTTATATCCTGCAACTTTACTAAATTTGTTTATCAGGTCTAGGAGTTTTTTGTTAGATTCTTTAGGTTTCTCTCTACATAAAATCATGTCATCTGCAAAGAGGGACAATTTGACTTCCTACTTTACAATTTGAATGACCTTTATTTATTTCTCTTGCATAAGTGCTCTGGCTATAACTTCCAGCACTATGTTGAATAAACGTGATGAGAGTGGGCATCCCTGTCTTGCTCCATTTCTTAGTGTAATTATCAATATGATATTGGCTGTGGGTTTGCCATATATAGCCTTTATTGTATTAAGATAATTTCCTTCTATACCTAATTTGTTGAGAATTTTTATCATGAAAAGACATTGAATTTTATCAAATGCTTTTTCTGCATCTATCAAAATGATTATATGTTTATTTCCCTTTCATTCTGTTCATAATAAATATTATGTTTATTGATTTGTCTGTGTTAAACCATCCTTACATCCCTGGAATAAATCCTGTTAATCATGGTGTATAATTTTTTTGATGTGATGTTGGGTTCAGTTTGCTAGCATTTTATTGAGTATTTTTCCAACTATGTTCATCAACAATATGGTCCTACGGTTTTCTTTTTATTGTTGTTGTATCCTAGCCTGGTTTTGGTATCAGGGTATTGCTGGCCTTGTAGTACAAGTTTGGGAGAATTCTGTCCACTTCGATTTTTTGAAATAGTTTACAAAGTATTGTAATTAGTTCCTCTTTAAAAGTTTGGTAGAATTCAGCAGAAAAGCCAGGTGGTCCTGCTATTTCATTTGATGGAGACTTTTTACTGTTGATTCAATCACCTTACTTATTGTTGGTCTCTTCAGGATTTCTATTCCTTCTTGGTTCATTCTTGGTAGGTCATATTTGTGCAGGAATTTATCCATTTCCTCTGTTTTTTTTTTTTTCAAATTTATTAACATATAGTTGCTCATAATAGTCTCTAATAAATCTTTATATTTCAGGGATATCAGTTGTAATGTCTCCTTTTACATTTCTGATTTTATTTATTTGAGTCTTTTTTTTCTTGGTTATTCTGTCTAATGGTTTGTTGATTTTGTTAATCTTTTCAAAAAACAATTTTTCATTCAATCTTTTGTATTTTTACATTTCTGATTTTATTTATTTGAGTCTTTTTTTTCTTGGTTATTCTATCTAATGGTTTGTTGATTTTGTTAATCTTTTCAAAAAACAATTTTTCATTCAATCTTTTGTATTGCATTTTTAGCCTCAATTTTATTTATTTCTTATCTGACTTTTATGGTTTCTTTACTTATTTTGGGTTTGGTTTGTTCTTGATTTTCTAGTTATTTGAGGTGTATTGTTAGGTTGTTTATTTGAAATCTTTCTTTTTTTTTTCTTTTTGATGTAGGCATTTTTGCTATAAACTTTCCTCTTAATACTGCTTTGTCTGTATCCCAAAGGTTATGGTATGTTGTGCTTCTGTTATTGTTTGTTTCAAGGAATTTTTTTTTTATTTCTTTCTTAATCTCTCCTTTGACCTATTGGTCATTTGGAAGCATGCTGCTTAATTTCCACGTATTTGTGTATTTTCAAAACTTCTTCTTATTATTGATTTCTAGTTGTATTCTATTATGGCCAGAGAAAATACCTGATGTGATTTTGATTTTTTGGACTCATTGAGACTACTTTTGTGGTCCCGCATATGGTTAATTCCAGAGAATGTTCCATGTGCTGATGAAAAGAATGTGTATTCTGCAGCTGTTAGATGAACGGTTCTGTAAACGTCTGTTAAGTCCATTTGATATTTCTTTGTTGATTTTTCTGGCTTGACAATCTGTCCAGTGATGAGAGTGGAGTGTTAAAATCTCAACTATTATTCTGTTGGCATCTATCTCTCCCTTTAGTCTGTATTCTCTTGTGTCTTGGTGAGAATCCTTAAGATTATTAATTTGATATGATAATAGTTGGGGACCTGAGCACCCCTCTCTAAATATTGAACAGATCATCTAGGCAACAAATCAACAGAGAAACAGAGTATTTAAACCACACTTTAGACCAATTGGACTTGGCAGATATCTACACAACATTTCTTCCAACAACCACAGAATATACATTCTTCTCATCAGCACATGGAACATTCTCCAGGATAGACCACATGTTAGGTCACAAATCAAGTCTCAACAAATTTAAACAAGTTGAAATCATTCCAAGTATCTCTTCAGACACAATGGACTACCACTAGAAATAAATAAACAAGTGAAACTCTGAAAACTATACAAACACATAGAAATTAAACAACATGCTCCTGAACAACATATGGGTCCAAGAAGAAATAAACATGAAATTAAAAAATTTCTTGAAGCTAATGAAAAAAAGACACATCATACAAAAATGTGTGAGATGCTGCAAAAGCAGCACTAAAAGGGAAGTTTATTGCAATAAATGCTTACATCAAAAGAATAGAAAGATTTCAAATAAACAACCTAACACTACACCTCAAAGAACTAGAAAAACAAGAACAATTCAATCCTAAAACTGGTAGATGAAAAGAAATAATTAAGATCCAATCAGAACTAAGTGAAATAGGAACACAAAAATAATACAAAAGATCAATGAAACAAAAAGTTGGTTTTTGAAGAAGATAAACAAAATAGACAAATCATTAGCTGGTTAACTAAAAAAAGAAGAGAGAAAACCCAAATAACAAAAATTAGAAATGAAAAAGGAGATACAACCAACAACACAGAAGTACAAAGAGTCATTAGAAACTATCACAAACAACTATACAACAACAAATTTCAAAACCTGGAAGAAACAGATAAATTTCTGGACACATATAAGCTACCAAGACTAAACCAAGAAGAAACAGAAAACCTGAACAGACCAATAGCAAGCAATGAGATTGAAGCAGTATTGATCAATCTCCCAACAAAGAAAAACCCAGGACTGGATGCCTTTACAGACAAAATCTATCAAGCTTTTAAAGAGGAATTAATACCACTTCTCTTCAAACTATTCCAAAAATTTGAAACTGAGGCCATCTCCCAAACTCATTCTACGAGGCCAGCATCACCCTGACACCAAAACCAGACAAACATAGAACAAAAAAAGAAAACTATAGGCTGACATATTTGATGAACATAGACGCAAAAATCCTCAATAAAAAATTAGGACTCAGAACACAGCAAAACATCAAAAAAATTATACACCATAATCAAGTGGCATTCATCCCAGGGATGCAAGGATGGTTCAACATATGCAAGTCAATAAATGTGATACACCACATCAACCAAATCAAGGACGAAAACCATATGATCATCTCAGTAGACACAGAAAATGTATTTCACAAAATTCAATATCCCTTCGTGATAAAGACTCAGCAAATTAGGTATAGAAGGAAAGTACCTCAACACAATAAAAGCCACATAAGACAAACCCACTGCCAATATCATCCTGAATGGGGAAAAGTTTAAAGCTTTTTTCTTAAGGATGGAAACAAGACAAGGATGCCCACTGTCACCACTCCTGTTTCACATAGTATTGGAAATACTGGCCAGAACAATCAGGCAAGAGAAAGATATAAGTGGTATCCAGATTGGAAAAGACAAAGTGAAATTGTCCACATTTGCAGAAGATCTGATCTACAAAAAAACCCCTCTTAGAATTGATAAACAATTTCAGTAAAGTTGCAGAATACAAAATTGACATGCAAAAATCAGTAGTATTTTTGTACTCCAACAATGAACTAGCAGACAAAGCAACAAGAAAGCAAGCCCATTTACAATAGTCACCAAAAAAATAAAATATCTTGGAATATATTTAACCAGGAAAGTGAAAGATTTCTACAATAAGAACTACAAATCACCATTAAAAGAAATTAAGGAGGACACAAAAAGAAGCAACATGTTCCGTGCTCTTGGATTGGAAGCATTAACACTGAGAAAATGTCCATACTACCCAAAGTGATCTATAGATTCAATGCAATCCCTGTCAAAATACCAATGACTTTCTTCACAGAAATATATAAAAAAAAAAAAATCCTAACATTCATATGGAACAACAAAAGACCTTGAATAGCCAAAGCAATCCTCAACAAAAAAATAAAAAATAAAGCCAGGGGCATAACACTACCTGAATTCAATTTATACTACAAAGCTATAGTAACCAAAACGGCATGGTACTGGCATAAAAAACAGACACATGGACCAATGGAATGGAATAAAGAACCCAGAAATCAACCCATAAGCATAAAACCAACTGATCTTTGACAAAGGCACCAAGAATATACATTGGCAAAGACTGCCTCTTCAATAAATGGTGCTAGGAAAACTGGACATCCACATGTAGAAAAATGAAACTAGACCTGTACTTCTTGTTATATACCAAAATCAACTCAAAATGGATTGAAGACTTAAATATAAGACTTGAAACTATAAAACTCCTAAAAGAAAACAGGTGAACCACTTCAGAAAGTAGGAGTGAGCATAGACTTTATGAACAGGGCCCCCAATGCACAGGCAACAAAAGGAAAAATAAACAAATGAGATTATATCAAACTAAAAAGCTTCTGCACAGAAAAAGAAACAATGAACAGAGTGAAAATACAGTCTACAGAATGGGAAAAAATATTAGCAAAATGTGCATCTGACAAAGGATTAATATCCAGAACATACACGGAATTCAAATAACTTAAAAGTAAAAAAACAAATAACCCAATTAAAAAATGAGGCAAGGATCTGAATAGGAATTTCTCAAAGGAAAATATACAAATGGCTAACAGACACATGAAAAACTGCTCAATATCACTCAGCATCAGGGAAATGCAAATGAAAACTACATTGAGATATGATCTCACCCGAGTTAGATTGGCTATTATCAAAAAGACGGAGAATAAGAAATGCTGGTGAGGATGTGGAGAAAGGTGAACTCTTCTACACTGTTGGTGGAACTTTAAATTGTTGCAGCCATTATGGACAATGCTGTGGAGTTTCCACAAACAACTACAGATAGAACTGCCATATGATCCAGCAATTCCACTGCTGAGTGTATACCCAAAGGAATGGAAATCAGAATGTCAAAGAGATTCCTGCACCTGCATATTTATCACAGCTCTATTTACAATAGCCAAGTGTTGGAATGAACCTAAATGTCCACTGGATAAGGAAAATTTGGTATATTTATACAATGGAATACTACTCTGTTATAAAAAAGAACGAAATACTGCCATTCACAGCAACATGGATAAACTTAGAGAAAATCTTGTTAGGAGAAATAAGCCAGGTACAGAAAGGGAAATACCACATGTCTTCACTCGTAAGTGGGGGCTAAAAAACAAACAAATAAATAAAAAAAGAAAGAAAGATATAACAGTCACAATAGTGTGATGAACTTTTGAAAGGAGAGAAGAGAGCTGAGGTTACCAGAGGTGGGAAAGGGGGAGAAGGAAGTAGGTAAGGGAGCAATTGGTAAAGGGACATGAAAAATGATTACATTGTATAATGTTGAATATACTGTGTATCTTGATTTGAAAAACACCTATTACACACAGGTATTGATATTCAACTCTGTACCCCACAAATATGTACAATCAACTATGCTACAATTAAAAATAAATAAAATAAAAAGAAAGTGTGCTCTTTTATTTGTTGGGATGTTTTATAAATATCAATAGGTCAAGTTGATAGAAGCTGTGGAGCAGGAATTCTATGTGCTTATTATCTTTCTACTTGTTCAAGCAATTACTAAGAGTGAAATCTAAAATTCTACAGTTAGAATTTTGGATTTGTCTATTTATCTCTTTGTTTTTGCTTTATTTATTTTGAAGCTCTATTATTAGAATCATGCACATTTACGATTGTTTTTTCTCACTAATGAGTTAGCCCTTTATTATAATAAAATTTTCCTCTTATTTATGGCATATTTTTTGTCTTGATGTTTACTTTGTCTGATATTAACTTAAAAATAAAGGTGAAATACCTTTTTAGATCATTGAAAATTGAGATAATTTTTATATTATAGAAAATGCTAAAGGAGTCTCTGAAAGGTATAATCACTCAAGTATAAATAGAGTTTGCACTGCATATCTTTCCCATCCTTTTTCTTTCACTGTATTTATTTATTTTTATTTCAAGTTTATCTCTTACAAATAGAATGTATTTTGGTCTTCTTTGTTTTATTCATTCTAACAATGTCAGCCTTTTCAGTGACGTGTTTACTATATGTTGAACATAATTATTAATATTGTTGGGTTAAACTCTATTGTTTTGTTATTTGTCCCATTCATATATCACTCCTCTGTTCCTCATTTTTTCCTTCTTTCATATCAAATAAGTATTTATTAATATTCTATTTTATTTCTCTATTGCCTTCTTAGCTATACCTGTTGCATTCTTCTTGTTATTACTCTATGGATTAACATCTGCATTCATAACTTATCACAGTCTTTCTTAAAGTTGTACCACTCCTTTTAAACAAAAGTATCTCATAACAGTATATTTACATTTACCTCTTTCTTTGTGTTATACTAGTGTACTTCAAAAAGTGCAATCGAAACAGAATACAAATCTTTCCATGAACTTTTTGAATACCTTCATAGTTGTCATATGTATAGCATCTACACACATTGTAAACCTTACAATAATATGTCATAATATTTTTTAGTGATGACATATTTTTTAAAACAATTGGGAGAAGAAAAAGATACTCTTTTATATTTATTCACCTATTTACCATTTCCAGTGATCTTATTATTTTCTATAAATCTAAAGTTTGCACGTGGTATAATTTCCCTTTGGTCTGAAAAATTTCCTTGAGCATTTCTGGTAGTGCATAAATTATCTCAATTTTCACTTATCTGAAAATATTTTTACTTTACCTTTATTTTTAATGACATTTTTGTTGGATATAGAATTCTGGTCTAACTCTAAAAAATGTCATTCAGTTATCTTCTGGCCTCAATTGTTTCCAACCAGAACTCAAGTGAAATTATTATTGTTCCCTACTATGTAATATGTTACTTTAATTGGTTGACTTTAAAGAATTTTTGATTGTGATATACATTGATTTGGTGTTCTTTATCCTTGGTTTTAAATTTTTGATTGTGATATACATTGATTTGGTGTTCTTTTTATTTATCCTACTTGGGGATTCACTGAGATTCCTGGATCTGAAAGGTTATATTTTTCAAAAATTTGGGAAATTTGGAGCCAACATGCCTTCAAATATTATTTGACATGTTCTATTCTCTTTTTTTGAGACTCCAAATACATGTATATTAGATTTCTTGTATTGCTGCACAGGTCATTGAGACTCTGGTGGTTTTTTACTATTATTTTTCATTTTTTTTCTCTGTTCTTCAGATTTAGTCCATTCTATTGATCTATCATCAAGTTTGTTCTTTATGGGCCAGCCCAGTGGCACACTGCTACAGTGCGCCGCTTGGGAAGTGCGGTGGCGCTCCCTCCGAGGGTTCGGATCCCACATATAGACCGGTTCCCGCTCACTGGCTGAGCGAGGTGTGGGTGCAGCGCCGAGTGTTGCGATCCCGTTGCCAGTCCCGGTCCGGTACAGGCGCGACACTGAGGGTTGCGATCCGTTGCCGGACACGAAAAAAAAGACAAAAAAAAAAAAGTTTGTTCTTTATTCTGCCTATCTTCTACCAACTCCAGTCTATTTTCTTCTATCAAATACAATCTATTTTAAGCAGATTAGTACATTTTTCTCAAATATTTTAATTTCCAGTTCTAGATTTCTTAACTGAGAATGCATGTCTGTTTACTCATAATAAGCATATTTTCCTGTAAGCTCTGTGTGCCACATACTAACTTGAATCTATATATACTAGCTGCTTTAAAGACCCTGACTAATTTGAGTTTTCTTAAGGTTGATTTAGATAGACTGCTTTTTTCTTAACAATTGGTCACAATTTTCTGTTTGTTCCCATGTCGAACATTTTATAATTGAATAATGAACATTGTGGATGAAAAATTGTAGAGATTCTGGATTCGTTAACCTTGCTACACTTGCTATCTCTGAGTAGGCTCAATGTCAGGAAGCCTCACTAGAACACAATGCTTGCAATTGACAAACTCATTCACCTTGATTTCCTCCTACCAATAAATGCAAGAATGAAATTCACCAACTGAGTTAGACCACTCTCTTCTCTGGTGTTTCACAGTACTCTATGTATAACACCAATCATACTGTATTCAAATGTGTTGTAAGCACATCTTAGTTGCTCAAAGCAAAGCTCATGTCTTATTTATCTTTGTGTTTCTAGTGTCTGACACTTACAGTGGGCATGCATGTCATATTTGTTGAAGTAACAGATTAAGTAATTAAAAGTCAGAAACAATACAACACTAACACAAAGTTCATAAAATACTGGAATGTGTAGGTCTTTAAATTCAGAAGCGAAGACTCTGAAATAAGCTCAGTTCCAACTGAAGATACAATGAACAACAACAGAAGATACAGTTAAGTATCCATGGTATACATTTAAAGAAATATATTCATGATAGTCGAAGACTCTGAAATAAGCTCAGTTCCAACTGAAGATACAATGAACGACAACAGAAGATACAGTTAAGTATCCATGGTATACATTTAAAGAAATATATTCATGATAGTCAATATACTATATTTACAAAGGCAGGGAAGGAACTAGAGCATTTCAGGAAGAGTCTATCAATACAGAAAGAAGTGAAGCTTTAGCATCTAAAAAATAAAGTTTACTTATTCATCATAATATATTCCCTGATGATAGTCAATAAATTGTGTGTGTGTTTTTCTATATAGATAGAGTAATAGAAAGCCTGGAATTTAGGATTAACATATTTGTAATTGAACTTCTGTTTGAGTACCACTTCTATCTGTCAATGATGTATGTGATCTTGGGCAAATCATTTAAACTATCCAACCTGCAGTGGATTGATCTGAAAAATGGGGCATTAGTACTTATCTTACAGGAATGCTATGAGAATCAAATGAAAACTTTGTGAATTGTAAAGGGCTATGTAAATATTAGGATGGTTATTAAATGAAATAATGCAAATAAGATATTTCTTACCACAATTCTCATTACATCTAAAACTCCCAGATGTTAGCTCCCTCCCCACAAAAATGCATGTGTATACACACACACACACATGCATGTACACACCTCAGCAGCAACTACAAAACTAATTTGGGTTCTTGCATCCTTTAAGTATTTCTTTTTAAAGGTTAAGTTCTATGTGCCACATGCTTCCTGTATGTTTTGGGCTTAATTTTATCTCTCCTGCCCACTCGCCCCTTCTTTCTCCTACCAGAAACGTTTGTACCCATTAATAAAATGTTGTATTCTACTTATTGTTGGGAGTACTGCAACTATCTTTTCTTTAATTCATCATGGGTTGCAATCAGGGAATGTGGAAAGATATTAGGTATATTTGTTTTTTCTCCAGAAAAGCTACAAAGCCAACACTGAAAGTCATACTTCAGAAGTTTTAAGATCCATAATAAACATTTTATAATTTTTTTTCTAAAAGAAAATTTTTTAACATTTTATATCTTGATTTTATATGTCAATTTATCAAGCAATCATTTTTAAGTTTGTCAAAGTCATTGCCCCTGTTAGGACTAAAACATATTAATTTAGTGTTAGTCCAGTTTACTTTTTTAAAAAAGACCTTTACAGTGCAGTTTTAAGTGACTATGTAATGTAAATACATAGTAAATAGACAACTGAATCTATGGAGTAAGTACGAAATGCTTGTAGGCAATCTTGCAATGGAGAAAATAGTTTCAAGTATGCTCCCAGGACTGTCACCCACTCCATTATTTTCTCAGTTAGTTGACTTTAGATGAGGGAAGTCTATATAGCACAGAGGGAATATGATAGGATGTATCTATCAAAAAAATAAATAAAATAGCACCTGGAAACCCTTGGACAAGACCTCAGCTTAATAAGTGTTCACAGATTCATCCATCCAAAGGTATATTAAGCACCTGCTTTTTACCAGGCTAATATTCAGCATGGCAATGGGCATATAGAGAGGATTAAAACACCTGCCCTCCTAACATTTCTGGCTTTGGGGGATTCATATGTCTATACTCAGGTTCTTCTCTTTCCCTTGATTGCCCTCCCTCATCCCTCTCAGACATCAATTGACCCAATGCCACAAAAAGCTAATTAAATATTATCTCTGTATAAATTCTTTTCTGACCTTCTAAATAGATTTGACAGGTTCCTTTTTAAAAAAAAAAAAAAAAACCCTGACCCCAAACAACAATCCTGTACAGCAAGTATTTGTTCCTCTTGTTATTTTGTCTGCTTTCCTCGTTGGACTGTGAATAGAATGAATCAGAGTCTCTGTGTTACTCTTTATTGTTACCCTGGAGCTAGTTAATTGCTTGACACATAGGGCTTAAGAAATGTACATAGATGGAATAAATAAATAATATTATGGACATTTAGCTGATGAACAAAAAAGCTGAACAAAATAAGTACAGAAAGGATAGAGGTATTTGTAATGTGCTGAAGAAGAGAGATAAAGGAACATGTGTAGAGTGAGATATTGGAGAAAAATGTTGATAATGATCATGAAAATAATGATAACAAAAACAATTAAAATGATAAAAATAGCCAACACATTAACCAGCAATTTAAGTATTATGAATAGATTATAGGAGGCAGCAACAAAATGACTCACAATTCCTGATTCATCCTACTGGGAGGATCTGTGAACACTTAGGCCTACCCACTCTTATATTGTTGCACTTCTCTTGTAGAAGCTGATCCTCCAGTGGGTCTAAAGCCATGCAAAGTGTGTAAACAACTAACAGTAGCATGGTAGTAACTCTTTCATGAAGTATCGGAGGAAAGGGGAATAGTGTTTAAGTACTTAGGGAATGGGGGTAAGGAGGGATGGATCCATCCAACACCCATTATCCCTCAACCTCCCAGCTAAGAACAACCCACACTTTCTGTCCCGACCTGCAGGATATTCAATGCAGACCCTGGAGGGGGGAGTGGGAATTGGATGGGACAAGAGATACAAGAAATAGAGACAAGACAGTATTCTGATCAAGTCTCTTTTATTAGCCAGAAGGTCACAGTTTATATAACCAGCAGGAGGGAATCAGCAGATAAGGAAGTGAGCAGCAGATGGTTTACTGAGAAAACCGCAGGGCAGGTTGTTCCAGTAAATGGAAAATTCCTGTTATCTATGGCAAGTTGCAAAGTTACCTACACCCATAGTGCACAGGAGGGGGAGGGACGGAAGATAACAGCAAACAAGGCTCTGAGGCCTTGAGGCAATAGCTGGGTGGGCTCTTTGGCTCCAGACAGGCAGGCAGGCTCTTAGGCAACAGCCGGGCTCTATGGCTCCGGACAGGTCCCCCTGTTTTATTTTTCAAGCCAAGAGAACCTCTCAGGAACTGTGCCTGTCTTAGGTTGGGGCAATCTATCCCGCACACAGTACCCGTCATAGGATTAGGCTGCAGCAGAGGCGGCCCTCCTGTCTTAGGTGGTGTGGGGATGTTACCTTCTTACCCGTCTTTGGCTATCCAGTTCAGCTCACAAAGGTAGCATTTGTTAAGGTGAATGTATTGGTATATAGGCACCACTTAGTTCTTGCATCTCAAGGCATTGATAATG
>NW_007731870.1:72096-72882 GCF_000696425.1 Galeopterus variegatus
TGATAAGAGGGTCCAATGTCTGAAAAAGGTGAATATACCCTTGCAGGTCAGTTTTATTTTTACGAGGCCTAATGGCTACCTGGCAGGCAGGGTTGGCGTTTTCAAAAGCCAATTGTTTTACATAGTCAAGATTAGTATCAACATTACTCAGTATTCTTTCTGTTGTTGTCATTAATCTGTTTACAAAGTCTGAAAAAGGCCTGTCAGGCCCTTGTTTTACCCCAGTGAGTGAAGCACCTGACTCCCCTTTAGCAGGGAGCCTTTTCCAGGCCTTTAAGTCTCATAGAAATCTTGTAAAGCATCTCCAACTCGAGACCACCTTTTATAATTAATAGTCCCTTCTTCTGAGGAACCAAGGACAAAGATTCTTCACGAAATCAAAAAATCTTAATAGATCACTTGTTTTAACCTTTACTCCTCGCATCTTTAAAGCTTTTTGTAACTGTCTTATGCAGACGTCATGACAACTTAATTCTTAATTCTTAATTCTTAATTCTTGTCCCATTATCAGGCATGTTTACTCACCTTATCCTGATGTGGCAGGTTCCTGTGGCAGACAAAGGTTTTACTCTTTCATTTTCAGTGGTCGACCCTCCGATGTGCCATCTTCCTCATGGTGTCCCCCATATCCAGTGCTCCACGTTTGGGCGCCAAAAATGTCCCGACCCGCAGGATATTCAACACAGACCCTGGAGGGGGGAGTGGGAATTGGATGGGGCAAGAGACACAAGAAATGGAGACAAGACAGTATTCTGATCAAGTCTCTTTTATTAGCCAGAAGGTCAC
>NW_007731870.1:73220-79455 GCF_000696425.1 Galeopterus variegatus
GCAGCAGATGGTTTTCTGAGAAAACCGCAGGGTGGGTTGTTCCGGTAAATGGAAAATTCCTGTTATCTATGGCAAGTTGCAAAGTTACCTACACCCATAGTGCACAGGAGGGGGAGGGATGGAAGATAACAGCAAACAAGGCTCTGAGGCCTTGAGGCAATAGCTGGGTGGGCTCTTTGGCTCCAGACAGGCAGGCAGGCTCCTAGGCAACAGCCAGGCTCTATGGCTCTGGACAACTTTCCATGTTTTCCAACTCAGTGAAAACAAATAGCAGTGTCCCTATAGGCAAAAATGGACAAGGTCAAAGGATGATTATCTAAGAGAGTCTAAGGAAATTATGGAAATTAATGGCCTATAAAGGAAGGAAGTTGCATCTGGTCTCATATGTCTTCTTGGATTTAAAGAAAGAAATACTTATATCAGAGCAAATTTTTAAAGAATATGATGGAAAGTCACATTCACTTTTATATTCAAAATTTAGTGAATAATTTCAAAACATTAAAAGAAAACCTTCAATGCCCACCCAAACACCTCCTAAGAAACTATGAATCTCAGGTTGAGACATCTCTTCTAGAAGAATATCAGATTCTGGTAATCAGAGAGACCCTGACGTCAACTATTATGACACTCAGTGGGACAGCCTGCCACAAGGGAACACTGTGCAGAGGACCCTCCACTTCCAGGATTCGACCTCCTCACATAGGGGCCTGTAGAACAGAGAAAATTACAGGTCACCTAGAAGATGCTCAGACCTATTTCTGTAGTTTGGAACAGAAAAATAAAACTGGAAAGCAAGGGGTAGGAACTGACTTAGGGATGGAATATCAATGGGTGCTGTGAGTGTGTGAAAATGGATGTTTCCATATCTGTGTCTCTGAGAAAGTATCTTCCAGCTCTGTCTCAGAATAGAAATAAACTTCAGTGTGAATATCCATAAAATAAAACATTCTTGCAATCTCCTCTATTGAGGAAATGAAATAATGCAGCATTACTATGGTTATTCTTGATTTAAATAAGTATCTGGGAAGTTTGAAGTTTACACTGTTTACTGAGAGAATAGGATTTAATGGCATTTACCTTGGACTCTGGAATTAGTACAACCAATACCTAAGATAACTACTTCAAAGTCACTGCAGCTACTACATGTAAATTAAAAATCTAAAAAGCTTTCATAATTTGAAAAAAGAAGAGTTTTTAGGAAAATGCATCCAGATAAAAATGTAGTTACAAAGAAAAGCAACATTCTCTCCCTGCTTATCCTCTAGGGAACAACAGAGATATTTTTGCCTTGATTGCAAAGGAAGGAACATACTAGAAATGAATGTTATTTAAGGAGATAATATGGCTGGATAATGAAACAAAGGACCCTTTTCTGTGAAGCTGTTTGTTTTTCTATCAGCAAGAATTAATAAAATCCTTCCTAAAATTACTATTATGGGGTGCATAATGTAATTGCTAAGAGTAAACGCTTTCTCTTTTGTCCCTGAAGAGAAATAAAACCTGCTGTCTCTGCAGCTCGTTTTCCTAAGACCCCTTCCACCTGTTTTCCCACTGCCTCTTCTCCACATCCCCTCACCAGACTAGGTCAAGGATTTGACTACCAAAGGGCCAGGTAAAGTGGGGGCCAGAAGAGATTTCAAAACCAAAATACTCAGGCACATAAACAAATAGTCTAATCTAGTTTGCAGTGTTTCTTGTAGCTGGTAACAAAATTCACCAGAGCAGAAACCCTGCTTTTTGACATCCCTCGGACATGAAAAAGAAAAGTATCTCTATTCCCTGGCATCATTATTGACAAACATTGCATCTGATCATCGTGTGTGTTGTGGCATGTTTATGAGTAGACACACATTACATGGGGTTAAAGGTCTTTTAACAAAATGATCCAATCTGTTAAGAAATGTTTTTGCTCACAGCTCTGCATAGGGTATCCTTGACCTCCTTGTTCCTCAGACCGTAAACAGCAGGTTCTTTTTCTATTTAACTTTCTGACTTCAGCTTGAGGTAGGCAGTGGAGGCGCAGCCATAGTAGACAATGACCACAGTGAGGTGGGAGGCACAGGTGGCAAAGGTCTTCTTCCACCCTCAGCTGAGGCAATTTTAAAGATGGACGAGATAATAAAGGACATAGGAGATGTGGCTTAAGCCTATGGGCACAAAAATCCCAGATGAACTTACACCATAATTGATTATCTCATTGATAGTGGCATCAGTGCAAGAAAGTTTCATGACTAGGTAAATGTCCCAGAAGAAGAGATCCACCACTTTGTCACAGAAAGGCAAATTGAACATGGCTATCACATGGAGAACTGTCATAACCAGACCAGTACCAAAGGACCCAAAAACCAACTGGACCACATATCTTTGCTCATGATGACCATGAGAAAAGGAGCTCACAATGGCTACATAGTAGTCATAGACCATGGTTGTGAATTGGAAGCAATTGTTAGTGGCCAATATCACAATTAAGAACGTTTGGATTGTACATCCTGCCAAGGAGATAGGCTAGTTAAGAAAAATGAGACTAGAAAGCATTCATGGGACAATGACCAGTGTGTACACCAACTCTGAAGTAGCCAGCATGCTCAGGACGAAGTGCATGGGGGTGTGGAGATGATGGTCAATGTGGATGATGGTCATGATGATGATGTTACCAGCCAGAGTTAAAGTGTAGATGGTTAGGATACCCGACATCAATCAGTCATTGAACACGGGCTGCTGCAGGAAGGAGGCATGACCTTTGGTAAGGTGGCTCTCTGCAGCTGACACTGAACCCCCAGGGACTGATTTCAGAGGGCTGAGCAGTACCTCCAGCATTGGGAACAACATGTCTCTCATTCCTGATGGGAGATTTTTAAAATTATGTTAAAATAGGGAGAAGCGGAAGATCTGTAGAGACAATGTGCCCTGCAGTGATGGTGCATGACCCAGCAGGTAGGCCTCACAACCACCACCTGACTCCATTCCCAGCCCAGCCAAGTGTGCATGAATCAGGGAGGCATCCAGTCAGAGAAGCAGAAGATCCACAGAGACCCTGCACCCTGTGGTGCCAGCGCATGACCCAGCATAACCACCGCCTGACTCCATCCCCAGCCCAGCTGAGTGCATGCTGACCAGAGAGGAACCTCCCAGGAGAGGCCCAAGACCCAAGGCAACCACCCACCCAAGGCACTAGGGGCCTACCGAGCAGACACTGAGGCAGCCATACCAAACTGGCAGCCC
Organism: Galeopterus variegatus; assembly: GCF_000696425.1. NCBI lineage: Eukaryota > Metazoa > Chordata > Mammalia > Dermoptera > Cynocephalidae > Galeopterus > Galeopterus variegatus. Next base: position 76,443 of record NW_007731870.1, read on the forward strand.
CAGCAGCATCTTAGTCAGACAATAGTGTCAAACCAGTGGACCATGAAATTCCCTGCCACAATGACTAAACATCAAAGGAAAGATACCAGAAATATGAAAAATCAAGAAAGTACAGCACCAAAGGGTAATAACTCTCAAGGTCTATATCCTATAGAACAAGAAGCCCTTTAAATGTCTGACAAGGAATTTCGAGTGACCCTTGATAATTCTAAGGAAACTAAATAAGATTCAAGAAAATTCAACTAGACAACACAATGAAACAAGGAAAAGTATACAGGACCTGAAAGAAGAAATGTAGAAGGATATCAATGCCCTGAAAAAGAATGTAGCAGAGCTTGCCAAGCTGAAGAATTCATTAAACAAAATAAAAATACAAGAGGGAGTTTAACCAGCAGGCTTGCAGAAGCAGATGAGAGAACTTCTGACCTTGAAAATGGGCTGTTTGAAATAACACAGGCAGACTAAAAAAAGAAAAAAGAATTAAAAACATTGAAGAAAATCTAAGAGAGATATCTGACAACCTTAAGCACTCAAATATCCAAGTCATGGGTATTCCAGAAGTGGGGGGAAAAGGAGATTGCATTGAAAACATATTCAACAAAATAGTGACAGAAAACTTCCCAGGTATAGGAAAAGACACATATCTTCTGATTCAGGAAGCTCAGAGATCCCCAAATGTATTCAACACAAAATGGTCTTCTCCAAGACATGTTATAGTCAAATTGGCAAAACTCAAAGACAAAGAGAGAATCTTAAAAGCTGCAAGAGAGAAGCATCAAATCACCTATAAGGGAGCCCCAATCAGACTAACAGCAGACTTTTCATCACAAACCGTAAAAGCCAGAAAGGAATGGGATGATATATTCACAATTCTAAGAGACAGAGATTGCCAGCCAAGAATACTCTACCCTGCAAGGCTATCCTTCCAAAATGAAGGGCAAACAATATATTTCTCAGACAAACAAAAACTGTGGGAGTTCACTACCATACGACCACCCTTACAAGAAATTCTCAAGGTAGTACTGGGTTTAGTACCTGAAAAACACCTACCACTGCCATAAAAATATAAGAAAAATCAAAACTCACTAGTAAAATAAAAATGGCAACAATGAAGAGAAAAAAAAAAGTTTATCTACAACCCAAGGAACCAACAAACACAGAAAAAAAAAACAAACAGTAAGTCAGAAAGAAAGGAACATGAGACACTTGAGACATCCAAACAAAAATCAGTATAATAGTAGGAGTAAATCAACACTTTCCAATAACAACTCTTAATGTAAAAGGATTAAATTCCCCAATCAAAAGACACAGACTGGCTGAGTGGATTAAAAAGGAGGACCCAACTATATGCTGCCTTCAAGAGACCCACCTAACCTATAAAGTCTCACATAGACTAAGAGTGAAAGGATGGAAAAAGATTTTCCACGCAAACAGAAAAGAAAAACAAGCTGGAGTAGATATTCTTATATCTGATAAAATAGACTTTAAACTAAAAACCATAAAAAGAGATAATGAGGGCCACTACATAATGATAAAAGGGTTGATCCATCAACAAGACATAACAATCATAAATATATACACACCCAATGTCAGAGCAGCCAGATTTATGAAGCAAATTCTATTAGACCTAAAGAAGGAAATAGACACTAATACCATAATAGCAGGGGACATGAACACCCCACTGTCAACATTAGGCAGATCATCTAGGCAAAGAATCAGAAGAGAAACACAAGATCTAAACAACATTCTAGACCAATTGGACTTGGCAGATATATAGAGAACATTCCATCCAACAACCTCAGAATATTCATTCTTCTCATCAGCACATGGATCATTCTCCAAGATAGATCACATATTAGGTCACAAATCAAGTCTCAACAAATTCATAACATTTGGAATTATCTCATGTCTTTTCTGAGACCACAATGGATTAAAAATAGAAATCAATAATGAACGAAATTCTGGAAACTATACAAACACATGGAAATTAAACAGCATTCTACTTAATGACATATGGGCCCAAGAAGAAATCAAACTGGAAATCAAAAAATTTATTGAAACTAATGAAAATAATGATACATCATACAAAAACCTGTGGGATAATGCAAAAGCAGTACTAAAGGGGAAATTTATCACATTAAATTCTTACTTCAGAAGAATGGAAAGATGGCAAGTGAACAACCTAACACTTCACTTTAAAGAACTAGAAAAACAAGAATGATCCAATCCCAAAGTTAGCAGACAGAAAGAAATCATTAATATCAGAGCAGAACTTAATGAAATTGAAACCCAAAAACAATACAAAAAATCAATGAATTAAAAAGTTGTTTTTTTGAAAAGATAAATAAAATCGGCTAACCATCAGCATGGCTAACTAAAAATAGAAGAGAGAAGATGAAAAAGGTGATATTACAACTGATACATCTGAAATACAAAGAATCACTTAAGATTACTGTAAACAACTATATGCCAACAAATTTGAAAATCTGGAGGAAATGGATAAATTTCTGGACACATACAAACTACCAAAACTGAACCAAGAAGATGTAGAAAATCGGAACAGACCAATAACAATAAAAGAGATTGAAGCCGTTATCAGAAGGCTTCCAACAAAGAAAAGCCCCCAATATCCTCGATGAATATAGATGCAAAAGTCCTCAATAAAATTCTAGCTAACAGAATACAGCAACACATATGCAAAATTATCCACCACAATCAAGTGGGATTCATCCCAGGGATGCAAGGTTGGTTCAACATACGCAAATCAATAAATGTGATACACCATATCAATAAAATCAAACACAAGGACCAGATGATCATCTCTAAAGATGCTGAAAAAGCATTTGATAAAATTCCACATTCATTCATGACAAAGACCCTCTATAAGTTAGGTATAGATGGAAAGTATCTCAACATAATTAAAGCCATATATGATAAACCCACTGCCAATATCATCCTGAATGGGGAAAAGCTGAAAGCTTTTCCTTTAAGAACAGGAACCAGACAAGGATGC
>NW_007731870.1:80455-132600 GCF_000696425.1 Galeopterus variegatus
GAAGCAAAAAGTTGGTTTTCTAAAAAGATAAATAAAATTGACAAACCATTAGCATGGCTAACTAAAAAAAGAAGAGAGCAGATCCACATAACCAAAATTAGAAATGAAAAAGGTGATATTACAACTGATATGGCTGAAATACAAGGAATCATTCAAGACTACTATAAACAACTATATGCCAACAAATTTGAAAATCTGGAGGAAATGTATAAATTTCTAGACACATACAAGCTACCAAAACTGAGCCAAGAAGATGTAGAAAACCTGAACCAACCAATAACAATAGAAGAGATTGAAGTTGTTATCAGAAGGCTCCCAATAAAGAAAAGCCCAGGACCAGATGGATTCACAGCAGAATTTTACCAAACATTTAAAGAGGAATTGATACCAATTTTCTTCAAACTATTCCAAAAGATTGAAACAGAGGCAATTCTCCCAAATTCATTCTGTGAAGCAAACATCACCCTGATACCAAAACCAGGTAAAGATACAACTAAAAAAGAAAACTAGGGCCGGCCCGGTGGCGCACTGCTACAGTGCGCTGCTTGAGAGCACTGCGGCGCTCCCGCCGAGGGTTCGGATCCCACATACAGACTGGTTCCCGCTCACTGGCTGAGCGAGGTGCGGATGCAACACCGAGGGTTGTAATCCGTTGCCAGACACGAAAAAAGACAAAAAGGAAAAAAAAAAAAAAAAAGGAAAACTAGAGGACAATATCCTTGATGAATATAGATGCAAAAATCCTCAATAAAATATTAGCTAACACAATACAGCAACACATATGCAAAATTATACACTGCGATCAAGTGGAATTCATCCCAGGTATGCAAGGTTGGTTCAGCATATGAAAATCAATAAATGTGATACACCATATCAATAAAATCAAATAAGAGGACCATATGATCATCTCTATAGATGCTGAAAAAGCATTAGATAAAATTCAACACTCGTTCATGATAAAGACTTTCTATAAGTTAGGTATAGATGGAAAGTATCTCCACGTAATTAAAGCCATATATGATAAACCCACTGCCAATATCATCCTGAATGGGGAAAAGCTGAAAGCTTTTCCTTTAAGAACAGGAACTAGACAAGGATGCCCACTCTCACCACTCCTATTCAACATCAGTGTTGGAAGTACTAGCCAGAGCAATCAGAGAAGAGAAGGAAATAAAGGGCATCCAGACCGGAAAAGATGAAGTCAAACTATCCCTGTTTGCAGATGACATGATCCTATATATCGAACAGCCTAAAGCCTCTACAGAAAAACTCTTGGAGTTGATAAATTATTTCAGCAAATAGGAGGATACAAAATCAACACACACAAAAAAAATCAGTAGCATTTCTATTCTCCAATAGTGAACATGCAGAAAGAGAAATCAAGAAAGCTTTCCATTTACAATAGCCACCAACATAATAAAATACTTAGGAATAGAGTTAACCAAGGATATGAAAAATCTCTATAATGAGAACTACAAACCCCCGCAGAGAGAAATTAAAAAGGATACAAGAAGATGGGAAGATATCGCATGCTCTTGGATTGGAAGAATCAACATTGTGAAAATGTCCATATTACCCAAACTGATATACAAATTCAATGCAATCCCCAACAAAATTCCAGTGAAATTTTTCTCAGAAATGGAAAAAACTATCCAGACATTTATATGGAATAACAAAGACCATGCAGAGCCAAAGCAATTATGAGCAAAAAAATAAAGCTGGAGACATAACACTACCTGACTTTAAACTATACTACAAAGCTAAAATAACCAAAACAGCATGGTACTGGCATAAAATAGACACACCGATCAATGGAATAGAATAGAGAATACAGAAATCAACCCACACACCTACAGCCACCTGATCTTTGACAAAGGCACCAAGCCTATGCACTGGGGAAGAGATGGCCTCTTCAGCAAATGGTGCTGAGATAATGGGATATCAATATGCAGGAGAATGAAACTAGACCCATACCTCTCACCATATACCAAAATAAACTCAAAATGAATTAAAAATTAAATATACACCCTGAAACAATAAAACTCCTTAAAGAAAACATAGGAGAAACACTTCAGGAACTAGGACTGGACACAGACTTCATGAATATGACCAAAAGCACAGGCAACCAAAGGAAAAATAAACAAATGGGATTATATCAAACTAAAAAGCTTATGCACAGCAAAAGAAACAATTAACAGAGTTAAAAGACAACCAACAAAGTGGTAGAAAATATTTGCAAAATATACATCTGACAAAGGATTAATATCCAGAATATAGAAGGAACTGAAACAACTTTACAACAAAAAAACAAGTAACCCAATTAAAAAATGGCAAGAGAGCTAAATAGGCATTTCTCAAAGGAAGATATATGAATGGCCAACAGACATATGACAAAATGCTCAACATAATTCAGCATTCGTGAAATACAAATCAAAACCACACTGAGATACCATCTCACCCCAGTTAGGATGGCTAATATCCAATAGACTGTGAATGATAACTGCTGGAGAGGTTGTCGAGAAAAAGGAACTCTCATACATTGTTGGTGGGACTGCAAAATGGTGCAGCCTCTATGGACAATGGTATGGAGGTTCCTCAAACAATTACAGACAGATCTACCATATGACCCAGGTATCCCACTGCTAGGAATATACCCAAGGAATTGAAATCATCAAGTCGAAGGTATACCTGTTCCCCAATGTTCATTGCAGCACTATTTACAATATCTAAGAGTTGGAACCAGTCCAAATATCCATCATCAGATGAGTGGATCTGGAAAATGTGGTATATGTACATAATGGAATGCTACTCTGCTATAAAAAAACAATGAATACTGCCATTTGCAACAACATGGATGGACCTAGAGAGAAAATTATATTAAGTGAAAGGAGTCAGGCACAGAAAGAGAACTACCACATGTTCTCACTTATTTGTGGGAGCTAAAAATAAATAGATAAATACACAAACTGGGGGAGAGGGAAGAAGATACAATTACAATTCCTTGAAGTTGATACAACAAGCGAACAGATACGATGTTGTTGGGAGGGATGGGGGCGAGGGAGGACGGAGGGAGGTTTCGATAATGAGCCACAATAATCAATCACATTGTATATTGACAAAATAAAATACAATCAAAAAAATAAATATATAATTTAAAAATGTGAGTGGGAATGAGATCTTGGGTATTTTTTGTTGTTTTAGGCTTTTATAGTTTAATAAAATATTAAAATATTTGAAGGAGTTGTGGAAAATATCTTCACAAGTTAAAATACATAAGTTGAATAAAGTACTATGAGAATAAAAAATAAATAAAAATAAAATAAAATAAAATAAAATTACATGCCCTAACATTTACTGAACAGGAGATCTAAAATTGAACAGATGACCATTTCCTTCCATAGCCTAAGGCCTAAGCAGACGTTTTCTGCCATTTCTTCTGAGGCATGTTAAATAGCCTAGAGATTCATTTTTTACAATGCATTTAATATTTGACATTCCTCAGCAGTTCATATTCATATTCTGAAAGAGTTCCAGTACCACCCAGACACGCACATAAAAGTGTTTCAGTCCCATATGTTCATTTTTCACGGGGTATGTATTCCATTACTTGCAATAAAAAAGTAGAAAATGTGCAAAACCTTATATAAAGTCCTTAGCCAGAAACAATTCTATCTCTATGGAATTTCATAAACCTTTTCCAATTTATAAGCAAGAATTATACAACACTCCAGTTCTACTTCCGAAGAAATCCCTTATCTCTTTCCTGAGATTTCTTTCTCGGTTCTTTTAAAGATTTGCAGGAGGCTCAGTGAATGTTCCCACTTACTAGGCTTTAGAGAAATTACAATGGGATTTAAAAATATAATAATTGTGCTATTATTTAAAGTGTGTAAAGATACTATCATCAACACAGAGAAAAAATAAAGGCATATGCAGCCTGATTTTTCTCCTTCAAGCTTGAACAAGCTTTAAGTATCTCCTTCCCAGGCAAGAGAAGAGATTCTTTGAGTCTGATGTAAGAGATACCTGTAGGTATCATAAAGGGAGAAGCAAAGCAGACAACCTTTATATTTTGGCTTAGGGCCAGTCCTAATTCATATTCCTATGTACGGTAAAGTTAGAACAGCTGAACTGGATGGGAGACTTGCAAAGGATCAAAATTGTAATAAAAATTCAATAAATAAATGAAAGAGAAAGAAAAAGAAAGTAAATGAAAAGCGCAAATGTGAATCTCACTTTGGCTTTCCTGTCTCTTCTTTGCTATCTCCTCAAACATTGTCTCAATTTAATTGCAGTTGATTTTTCTGAGAACTCTCTAAATATGTTTTTAAAAACCTCATTAGCTTTAAACGTTATTTAAATTTCCATCACACATGTGTTTGTCCCTTTAACTAAGGAAGCCTGTGTTTACTGTTGCTAGGTACAACATCAGTTTTTAGCGAAGTGTGAGTGTATTTCAAGTAACACCTCTTTTTAACACAATTAAATCCTAGGCCTTTCATTTATAAGGAAAAGTTCCCTATTTTTAAGAAAGAGTAAAATAATTATTTTATGATTATAAAATAAAGGATGGTGGCCATGATCTTAACATATGGACAGAAAAAGTAGATGGCATTGTTTATTTACCTGAATTGCAAGCCAGAAGCAGAGACTAGATGGAAAGAAAAATGTCTTTTTCTCATATAATTTCTTCTTTCTGTTAGCCGAGAGGGGAGGAGATTAGATTCAGGGTTCTGATAAAATGTAAGTTGAACAGTAAGTCCATTGTGGTCATACTGCCATTAACAAGGGATTAGCTGTACCTTTCAATTAAGCTGACCCTTTTTAAGGGTCCCTTATCAGTGAACAACTTGAAAATCAAGAACGGCCATAAAGAGTGACTTGAGATGCCAAATGTATATAATGTCTTTGAACTGGGAATAAGCTCCAGAAGGTATATGATTGCAAAATATATAATCTCAGAAATGATTTCTGCAAAAATTTTTGCTGTGGATTCAATGTGCCCCCAAATTCACTGAAGTTCGATCCCCATTGTAGCAGTGTTACAAAGGTGAGAAATACAAATATGGCAGTGTTGAAAGGTGGGGCCTTTAAAAGGTGATTGGATTGTGATGATTATGCCCTCATGAATGGATTGATCCATTTCTGGAGTCATGGGTTAGTGATTTAGTGGATTAGTAATGGGTTAGTGGTTCAAGTATTGGTTTAGTGGAGTGACACTTGTGGCTTTATAAGGAGAGCAGGTGAGCACCTTAGAGAGCTTTTGCTATTCTCACCATGTAATTGCCTGCAGCACCATGGGACTCTATAGAGAGTTTTTACACAGAAGAAGGCCCTCACCAGATGTGACCCCTGGACTGTGGACTTCCCATCCTCTGAAACAATAATGAATAAATATTATTTTCTTTACCTATTACTCAGTTCCATGTATTCCATTATAAGCAACAGAAAACAGTAAAAATATTATATTTAATCAGTTTAAAAAATGATTACATATATACTTTTAAATATTTAGAATTAAAATTTATATTATTTTAAATATATAATTATGTACATGTTATGTATCTATCTATCTATATACCTACCTTCCTACATACTTAATATACTTGATTCTCATTTGTCATGGTATTTATGTAATAAAGTTCCTGTGAACACTGAATTAGTGAATACTGAATCACTTATAGGGGACATCTTCTGAGTTTCTGGTCACAACATTTTTGTCCACTGATAAATCCATATAGTTCTTTTTTGTGTGTTTCTGCTTAAAAACACCTAACTTAATCTACATTCTTGATTCATTGATATGGTACTCATAGCCAACAGCACTGTAACTCATGCCTCAACAAAGCTAGAATACGCATATTTTCTCTGCAAGGCACATCACAGCCTTCTTGTGCCTGGGAACACTAGAGAGCACTTTAGTACTATGCTCGTAGGCCATTTAAAACAGTGAAATCACCAATAAAAAGTATAAAAAACATGAAAAACATGGCACTAAGTGTACCACAGAAAAGACACTTGCTGATAGTCTGAGAGCTAAGCTACAAAGAAAGCGAAGTGTACCTTATTTCACCTCAGCTAGGAACATGAATGTTGTGAGACAAAATTTTACCACCCTGAACATGCAGGTGCCCAAGAATGACTGTGAAAGTGCTTCAGGTATTGATTTTTGAGGTTTCAAATACATTTTTAACTAGTAGATAAATTTACATATATGGAACCCATGAATAATGAAGACTGACATATATCTGTATGTATATGTGTGTTTGTATTTGCTTAAGGTATTGTTTACTCTTCAATGGCAACCATTTCTGTCAAAATTAATTTTATAAAAAAGGAAATAAAAGCAGATTTCAAACAGACTTTTCTATGAATTTTAAAAAATTCAGTGTCATATGTCCATCACCATGGTTTCACATAGAACAGTTTGACCACTCAGAAGTTCCTCCATGGTACCCCTACATAGACAACGCTTCTTTCCACTACGCAACCCCTATCAAACACTGATCTATTTTCTGTACCTGCTGCTTTGTCTCCCACAAATTTGTCACCCCTTTTTCCCTGGGTGATGGAGTCACCAAAGATTACTCAAGGCCCATCTCTCCTGAGCAGTTAATCTCCCAGAACCCTCAAGATAGAGACATTCCTTCCATTTGGGAAATTAACCATGAATTGGGGTTCTCTTCCTGCCTTTATTCTCCAGCCCAGGAAGTTATAGAAAGAGACATAGGTGGGGTTATAGTTTTAACAATATGGTCTGGTAACTTTCAATAAAACAAGACAGATGATGTTCTATAAGGCAATTAAGTGATCCACCAACAAAGGCTTGATTTTAGCAAACATTCCATCTTCCTATACAGCTTCCCAGTATCTTTACATATCAATCAATAACTTTTCTGTCTTTGAACCAGCAGCCTTGCTGTGTTACAACTCTTTATCTTACAACAGAGACTATATAGCCTGGGGAAAATTTCCTGGTTTTTGTAAGGTCAATATTTGAAACTGCAAGGCTTTGGAAAACCAGGCCCTGTACATTTGCTTTATGCATACTCTACATGTACCTATAGTTTTGCTTTTCCAGATTATCATCTAAATTGAATTTATACTATTAACTTTTTGATTCTGGCTTCTTTTACTTAGTATACTGCACTTGGTATTCATCCACATTTTGTTGTTTGTTTCAATCACTTTTTCCTTGTTATTACTGAGAAGTATAATATGGATGTACCAAAGTTCGTTTATTCATGTATTTGTTAAGGAATATATGTGTTCTTTCCAGCTTCTGGCAATTATGAGTAAAGCTGTGCCAAACAGTCATACACAGGTTTGTCTATTTACTAAAATTCATTTATCTTGTATACATAACTGGAAATGGGATTGCTGTTCCATTTTGCATTTCTACCTGCAATATAGTTCCAGTTGCTACAGATCCTCACTGGTGCTTGATATTGTCAGTTTTATTTTGTTATTATTTTTAAATGTTAGCTATTTTAATGGGTCTGTAGTGGTATCTCATTGTGATTTTAATTTGCTTTTTCCTAATAGTGATGTTGAGCATCTCTTCATAGACTTATTTGCCATCCATATGAATATATCTTTTGGGGTAAAGTGACTGTTTAAATCTTTTTCCCAGTTTTAAAACATTTATTTGACTCATTGTTAATTTTGGGAGTTCTTTACATGTTCTGGATGTGATTCTTTTGGCAGACATGTGGCTTCTTTTTTTATTCTCTTTCAGAGAGCAAAAGTTTCTGATTTTGATGAAGTTCAGTTCACCATTTTTTTTCTTTTGTGGATTATGCTTTGGTGTCATTTCTAATAACAATTTTTTGCTTAATCCAAGGTCACAGATATTTTCTCCCACGTTTTCTTCCAGAATTTTTATAGTTCTACATTTTACATTTATGTAAGTGTAGTGTATGATTGATTTGGACTTCATTTTTGTGTAAGGTGTGAGGAGTGGGTTACCTTTGTTTGTTTGTTTATTACTTGCTTGCTGTGGATGGAAGTCCAATTGTACCAGCATTACTTGTTGAAAAGCCTATACTTTCTTCACCAAACTGTCTTTGTGTCTTTGTAAAAATTCATTATTTATATATGGGTGTGAGTCCAACTCTGACTCTATCTCGTGTCATTGATCTAATTGTCTATCACTGCACCAATACCACCCTGCCTTAATTACTGTTGCTTTTGTAATACATCTTGAAATCATATAGTGTTCAGCACCCCCTCAAGGGGAGGGGCACTACCTCTTGAAGAGAAGAGGATCAAAGAATTTGTCGATATATTTTAAACTACCACAGAGACCTGTTTTTTTTCTATTCAATGTAAGAATTATAATGCTACGACTTTTTCAAGCATTGCTTTAGAGTTACAAAGATTTTTTTTTTTTTTCCTTCAGCAGAAGACCGGTAAAGGGATCTGAACCCTTGAGCATGGTGTTACCAGCACTATGCTCTCCCAAGTGAGCTAACCGACCATCCCCTGCCCCCACTTTTTTTCTTTTGGAGGTTGGCTGATATGGGGATCTGAACCTGTGATGGCTTTGCCCAGATTTTAATGTTTTATTTTTATTTCCATTCAGTTAAAAATGTTTTCTGGTTTCCTTTCAGTCTCCTCTTTGTCCCGTAAATTATTTAGATGCATTTTATTTAATTATCAAATATTTGGGAATTTTCCATTTATCTTTCTATTGCTGATTTCCATTTTAAGTCAGTTATGGCCTAAGAATATATTTTGTATGATTTCTGTCTTCTTAAATTTGTAAATATTTGTTTTGTGGCTAAGAATATGGTCTATGTTTTTGAATGTTCCAAGTGTACTCGGGAAGAGTGTATATTCTGCTATTATTGGGTGGAGTATTCTGTAAGTGTCAATTAGGTCAAGTTGGTTTATAGGATTGTCTGTATCTTTGTTTATTTTCTATCCATTTTCTCATCAGTGACTGGAAGAAGAGTATTCACATATTTGGTTATATGTATCTATTTTTCTTTCAGTTCTGTTCGATTTTGCTTCAAGAATTTTGAAGTTTTATTGCTAGGTGCATACACATTTAGGATTTTTATTTCTTTTTAGGGAACAGACTCTTGGTAATCATGTAATGACCCTCTTTCTCTGTAGTAACTTTCTTCTTTCTGAGATCTACTTTTCCTGACATTAGTATAGCTACTCCAGCTTTCTTTCGATTTGCTTACTTTTTGCCATGTTTTTACTTTTTACCTATACATGTTATTATGTATTTTTGGAGACAGCATATACCTGGATCTGGACTGAACTAATTGGACACTCTCTGAATTTTAATTGTGCTTTGATCATTTTCATTAAATATAATTATTAATATGGCTGGGTCTTTGAAGTACTATAAAAGCAAGTCCATGTTTACTACTTTCTCTTCAATTCTATGACTTCTATTATTTTTACATAGTCATATATAAAATTCATTGCACAGAAAATACTATATGCTATTAACTAAGTAGCTATCTTTTATTTCACTACTGTTTTGGGTGACTAAAGTTGGAAGAGAGACAAGATATTTTTCTAAAAGTGCCTCTTCGATAAGGATTGAGAGTATAAGTGAAGATTGATGGTAACTGAGGTGTTATTCCACCAGGAATATATCCAGGTCCTGGTATATTTTCTTTTCTTTTCTTTTTTAAAGGTATTGCTATGCTAGGGTTTGAATGTCTGTGTCCCCTCCAAAATTCATGTTGAAACTTAATCTGCAATGAAACGGTATGGAGAAGTAGCCTTTGGGAGGAATTTAGGTCACGAAGTCTCTGTCCTTATGATTTCATTAGTGCTCTTATAAAAAAGATGGAGGGAACTATCTAGGTGCCTTTTGTCTTCTGCCATGTGAGGACATAGCAACAAGGCACCATTGTGGAAATGGAGAGCAGCCCTTACCAGATGTTGAATCTTCTAGTGCCTTGATCTTGGACGTCCCAGTCCCCAGAGCTGTGAGAAATAATTTTAATAAATTATCCAGTCACAAGTATTTTGCTAATGCAGCATGAACAAACTAAGACACTCTTATCAATACTTCAACTAATGTAGTTTGATATTCTCATACTAAATTTTTATATTTTTGATTTTTTTGTGTGCTTTTGGTTTGATCTCTTACAGAGAATATGACAAAAACGTTTAACGTTCCCTTCCATAGATCACGGGAAATAGATATTCTCATTATTTTTTGATAGGTGCTCAGGTCAAGGAAGTCATGGTCACAGGCTTTCCTACTACTGTACAATGGCCCATGTGGTAGATTGAATAGTAGCTCCTGAAAGATCCCCATGTCTCAATCCCCAGAATCTGTGAATATGTTTCCTTAAATGACAAAAAAGACTTTAAATAAGAGGGAGGAAGGAGGCTCTGAGTTAGAGAAGAAGATGTAAACAGAGGTTGGAGTGATGTAATTGCTGAAAGGGGACCAGAAGTCAAGAAATGTGGGAGGCCTCAAGAAGCCAGAAAAGACAAGGAAATGCATTCTTCCCTGGAGACCTCAGAAGGAATGCAACCCTCTTAATATATATTAGACTTTTGATCTCTACAACTCAAAGATAATTAATTTATGGTTTAAGACATTAAGTTTGCAGTAATTTGTTACAATACCAAAAGGAAACTAATGTAGTTGTTTAATAAGATTTAGTCTGTATAATAGAAAATGGTGGGAGAATCTAGCTCATCAGATTGCTGCTCTGTGGTTTCCTAAACAATTGGGGGGAAAAAGTATTCAGGAAAATCGATTGTGAAGCAGGTTCATAGCAGATTTGTTACTAACTTGTCTGAGTCCAGTGAGAATGAATACTCCTCCCCCCACACAAGTTATATAAAGTGGATTTATTACTTGCAGAAAGGCAGCAAGGGACAATGGAGGCCTGGGGCTCAGGGTGAGCTTGTCCCTCAAGGCTCAGGAAAGCTCCCAGGGCTGATTGAGTCTCGACCGTGTGTGCCTCCTTGCACCACAGATGAGAGACCCTGGAAAGCAGCCCATCCGCAGAAAGGCAGCAAGGGACAATGGAGGCCTGGGGCTCAGGGTGAGCTTGTCCCTCAAGGCTCAGGAAAGCTCCCAGGGCTGATCGAGTCTCGACCGTGTGTGCCTCCTTGCACCACAGATGAGAGACCCTGGAAAGCAGCCCATCCTGGGTTTTATATCCTGGGACAGGAGACTCATTGGGCTAAAGCAGTGAAGAACATCCTGTTTCTAGGGGGCAACTGGAATCAAGCCCAGGATGTTCCAGCCCTTTCCCCCTTATCTCAGGATGTTGCATTCCCAACATGCTGTACAGTTATTCTTGAGAACTATAAACAAGGAAGAGAGAAGAACTGGGTTGGTCCATGGCCACCCAGAAAACTGTCTTGCATGATTACCTAGTAGAACAACTTTTAATAAAAAAAATTGTGTTTTGAAAGCTATTTCCTTCTAAAATTAAATTTATTGTGATTGTATACACACACACACACTCACTACATATTATGCCAATATTTATATACGTGTATACACACACACACAAGCATATATGTTTTTCTAGTTACTTACTTTTTGAGATCTCAAATTTGCCAATCTTGAGTATGCTAATCATGGTATTTTTCAGAAATATAACTTACAATTGGGCAGAATTGTCTTACCCTTTGTATCAACATTTCTTTTCTATCCCCCAATTGCTTAATTCATTATTTATTCAGTTTTTCATTTATTCATTCACTCAACAAAAATTCATTGAGCACCACTTCTGTCCAAGTCGTGCGTTAGATACCATGAGAGACAGAAACCAAGGCATAGGCCTGACCTCAAAGTTTTTTACAGTTTAGTGAGAGACATCCAAATATTAGCAAATAGCCTTAAAAACGAGGCAGAATTGAATCGATACACATAAAAGTATATGGAATGGCCTTTGGGAGTATAAAAGGAATGATTAATTGTGCTTTGAAAGATAGAGGGAGAAGGAAGCACTTAAATTGGATCCTCAGAATATAAAGCATTTTAACAAGTGGAGAATGGACAGAGAAGAGCCATTTAAATTTTAGTACTTCTTACAGTTCAGCAGTTCATTCTATTGCTTTTCCATCACTTACTATATTATTGCTATAGTTCTCAAAAGTTTAATATTGACAAAAACAAAAACAAAATAAAATATCATCGTAAACCATATTTTGCTTTTTCATGTCTTATTAGGGTTCCATTAGACACTTGTAATAAAATGGAAAAAAGATAATTAGACAATAGCTATATGTTTTTATACACAAATAACATACAAACCTGTGCTTAGAGTTGGTTACTGTCTTAATCTGTTCTGGCTGCAGTAACAAAATACCACAGACTATGTGGGTTAAACAACATAAATTTATTCTCTCATGGTTCTGGAGGCTAGAGAGTTCAGAATCAAGGCTCTGGCAGGGTTCTGTTTGTAGTGAGGGCTCTTCCAGGTTTGAAAATAGCTGTTTTGTCCTCTTATGGCCTTTCCTCTGAGTGTGCACAAAGAAAGAGGGAGCAAGGGGGGAAGGAGAAAGATTGGGGAGGGGCAAGGGAGGGAGATGGAGAGGGAAAGGGGAGATTTCTTTCTTTTTTAACAAGGCTGCCAGTTCTATAGGATTAGGGCCCTACCTTTATGACCTCATTTAACCTTAATTATCTCCTAAAGACCCTACTCCAAATACAGTCACATTGGGTGTTAGGGCTTCAACATATGGATTTTATGGACACAAAATTCAGTCCACAGTAGTCACCAAAAAGACCAAATGAAATGAGAATATATATATAAATATAAATGTAGTGAGTGCCTACTATTGCCAACTGCCATTTTTTAAATTATTGAAACATAGTTGATTATACATATTTATGGAGTAAAGAGTTGGACACCAATACCTATATACAATGTGCAATGATCAAATCAGGGTAGTTAGCATATTCGTCATTACAAAACTTAATTTCTTTGTGATGAAGACATGTGATCGCCTCTCTTCTAGCCATTTGATAACATGCAGGAAATTAATTTTAATTATAGGTCCTAGCTCGACTATACACCAATAAAACTTATTTTTCCTAACTAGCTGTTTTGGGTGCATTAGCCAATTTCTCATTATCCCCACTTCTCCTCCCCCTTTCTCACATATAGTAATCACAGTTCTATTCTCTCCTTCTGAAAGTTCAATTTATTATTATTGTTTTCTTTCTTATTTATTTATTTGCTCCGACTTATGAGTGAAGACATGTGATACTTCTCTTTCTGTGCCTGGCTTATTTCACTTAACATAATTTTCTCCAAGCTCATCCATGCTGCTGCAAATGGCAGAATTTTATTCTTTTTTATGGCTGAGTAGTATTCCATTGTGTATATACATCACATTTTCTTTATCCAATCATGCATAGAGAGACATTTATTTAGGTTGGTTCCATATCTTGGCTATTGTAAATAGAGCTGTTATAAACATGGTAGTGCAGGTATCTATCCCTTCAACATGATGATTTTCTTTCATTGGGAATATACCTAGTAGTGGGACTGCTGGATTGTATGGTAGTTCTGTCTGCAGTTGTTTGAGAAATCTCTATACTATTTTCCATAATGGTTGTACTAATTTACAGTCCCACTGACAGTGTATATAAGGGCTCCCCTTTCTCCACATCCTCATCAGCATTTGTAATTTGCTATCTTTTTGATAATAGTCTAACTAGGGAGAGCTGATATCTCGATGTAGGTTTGATTTACATTTCTCCAACAATTAGTGATGTTGAGGATTCATTCATATACCTGTTAGCCCTTTTTATGTCTTCTTCTGAGAAATCTCTATTCAGCTCCTTTCCCCATATTTTAATTGAATCTATTTTTCTTTTTACGATTAAGTTGTTTGTCTTCCTTGTATATTCTGAATATTAGTTCCTTGTCAGATGCATAGTTGGCAGACATTTTCTCCCATTCTGTGGTTTGTTTTCTTACTCTGCTGATTATTTCCTTTGCTGTGCAGAAGCTTTTTAGTTTGATGTAATCCCATTTGTTTGCTTTTTCTTTTGTTGCCTGTGCTTTTGAGGTCTTATTCATAGTCTTCTTCCAATCCTACATCCTGAAGTGTTTCCCCTGTCTTTTCTCCTAGAAGTTTTATAGTTTCAGGTCTTACAATTAAGTCTTTAATCCATTTTGAGTTGATTTTGGCATATGCCAAAATGTATGGGTCTAGTTTTATTATTCTACCCAGGTATATTCATTTTCCCCAGCACCGTTTGTTAAAGAGGCTGTCCTTTCCCCAATGTGTGTTCTTGGTGCCTTTGTCAAAGATCAGTTGACTGTAAATAAGTGAATTGATTCTGGGTTCTTTATTTTGTTCCACTGGTCCATGTGTCTGTTTTTATGCCAGAATTATGCCGTTTTGGTTGCTATAGCTTTGTGATATATTTTGAAGTCAGGTAGTATAATGCCTCTGGCTTTATATATATATTTTTTGCCTAGGATTGCTTTGCCTATTTGAGGTCTTTTGTTGTTCCACATCAATGTTAAGATTGTTTTTTCTATTTCTGTGAAGAATGTCATTGGTATTTTTTTGGAGATTGCATAGAATCTGTAAATCGCTTTGGATAGTATG
This sequence comes from Galeopterus variegatus, assembly GCF_000696425.1. Classification (NCBI taxonomy): domain Eukaryota; kingdom Metazoa; phylum Chordata; class Mammalia; order Dermoptera; family Cynocephalidae; genus Galeopterus; species Galeopterus variegatus. The sequence goes on from NW_007731870.1 coordinate 95,027, forward strand.
GACATTTTCACAACATTAATTCTTATTCTTCCAATCCATGAATATGGAATGCCTTTTCATATTTTTTGTCTTTTTAATTTTTTTATCTGGTTTTTTTTTTTAGTTTTCATTGTAGGGATCTTTCACCTCCTTGGTTAAATTTATTCCTAGGTATTTTATTATTTTTTTGGTAGCTATTGTAAATGGGCTTACTTTCTTGATTTTGTTTTCTGTTTCTTCATTGTTGATGTATAGAAACACTACTGATTTTGTGTCCTGCAACTTTACTGAATTCGTTTATCAGCTGTAAGAGGTTTTTGGTGGAGTCTTTAGGTTCTTCCACATATAAGATCATGTCATCTGCAAACAGGTACAATTTGACTTTGTCTTCCCAATTTTGATACCTTTTATTTCTTTCTCTTGCTGAATTGCTCTGATTAGTACTTCCAATACTATGTTGAATAGGATTAGTGAGAGTGGGCATTCTTTTATTGTTTGTGTTGTTAATGAAAAAGTTCTGTTTTTCCCCATTCAGGATGATTTTAGCTGTAGGTTACAATATATGGCTTTTATTGTGTTGAGATACTTTCCTTTTTTTACCTAATTTGTTGAAAATCTTTATCATGAAGGGATGTTGAATTTTGTCAGATGCTTTTTCTGTATCTATTGAGATGATCATATTTTTTTTTTCTGCATTTGGTTGATGTGATGTGTTACATTTATTGATTTGCATATGTTGAACCATGTTTGCGTTCCTGGGATGAATGTCACTTGATCATGATGTATAATCTTTTTGATGTGCTGTTGAGTTCTGTTTGCTAATATTGAAGATTTTTGTGTCCATGTTCATCAAGGATATTGGTCTGTAGTTTTCTTTCTTTTACTTTTTGTTTAATTGATCTTTTTTTATCTTTTTTGATCTCTATTTCATTTAATTCTGTTCTGATCTTAACTATTTCTTTCCATCTACTAATTTTGGGATTGGATTTTTCATGCTTTTCTAGTTCTTTGAGGTATAACATTATGTTGTTTATTTAAAGCCATTCTATTCGTTTGATGTAAACACTTATTGCAATAAATTTTCCTCTCAGTACTGCTTTTGCAGTTTACCACAAGTTTGGGTTTTTATTACATTCAAGGATTTTTTTTATTTCTTGCTTAATTTCTTCTTTGACCCATAGGTTTTTCAGGAGCATGTTGTTTAATTTCCATATATTTGTATAGTTTCCAAAGTTTTGCTTATAATTGGTTTCTAGTTTTATTACATTCTGGTCTGAAAATATACTTGATGTAATTTGTTTTCTTTAATTTACTTAGACTTGACTTGTGACCTAACATTTGGGCTACTCTGGCTAAGGTTGCTGTGGTTTTGTGCAAAACCTCAAAAGAGATGCTAGGGTTTTCTACAGCTGCTTGGTTGATGTGGTCACCCTGGGCAAGGCTGCTGTGGTGGTGGGAATGCCTCTGTAACCCTAGGGGAGGCACTGGATCACTCTGAAACTCTTCAGCTATGGTGGGGGGTGCCCTTTGAGAAGTCACTGGGGCTGTGGGTGGGCTTCTATGCCCCCAAGAGTGATGCTAGGTCCATCTACAGCCCCCCCTTCTAGGTCAGAAAGCCCTTGGAAGGCTCACTGGTGCTGCAGGCATGGGTCTGTGCCCCTGAGAGAGGCATATGAGTCCTCCACTGCCTCCTTGAGGCTATAAGAATTGCAAGTGTGGTCATCAAAGAGTCCAGGGTTGCTGACAGTGGCCAAAGCCCTCTATTAGGTGGCTTTCTGGTTCTGAAAAGTACACAGACCAACCTCCTCTGTACTGAGGATGGTACCCTTGTTGCATTGGACAGCCTGTTCCCAGGGTTCAGGATGCCATGTGGACTTGGATGTAGGTGACTGAGTAATGATCATGTAGGTATGACGATGAAGCCTCAGGACTGTAGCCTGAGGATGGTACCCTTGTTGCATTGGACAGCCTGTTCCTAGGGTTCAGGATGCCATGTGGGCTTGGATGTAGGTGACTGAGTAATGATCATGTAGGTATGACGATGAAGCCTCAGGACTGTAGAACCACTGCAAAGGCCAAAGCAAAATGCCCTTGGGTATTGTGTCTGAGCCCCAAACTGGACCTCGGCAGCAGCCTGGGACCTGGTGGGTGGGGGCAGTTCAGCATGAGCGCCCTCTACAGATCAGTGCAGTTTCACGGGCTACCAGCAGTTCTCTACACAGGGTATGTGACCAAAAGGGCAGCACAATTCCCCTGTGGTATGGGCTGCCAAAGCTCTCACCTCTTTCCCACAGGTAAAACTCCTCCTGGGTCCTTGCTGCTCCTGTCTAGGGTATGGAGTGGTGGTGGCAGGAATTTTCTTCTATTCTCTACATGGCTATCCTGAGTTTCTGTACTCACTAGCATCTCTGCTACTCCTTTGATGTGAGTGTTATAGCTCTCTCCTTTTACTATTTTTTTCCAAGTGTAGTTGTATATTCAATGTATCCTCTGTCTTTGTTGGGGAGACAAGCCGTTATTCCCTCTAGTCAGTCATCTTGCTCTGCCCCCATCCCCAATCAGCATTTTTGGTTGAGATAACCGTGGAACACCCCTAGTTATATGGGTTAATATTTTGTTGGAGGAAGACCAAAGATTAAAAGATTACAACTAAATAAACAAAATGTTTGTGGCTTAAAACAAATACTATGAAGTGAACAGGTAGGGAAATAAGATTAAATAACTAGGAAGGGAAATAAATACTCCTTGAAATAACTTAATTCTTTATAGCCTTCCTGAGAAGGTAGTATTTGAATTAATATGAAAAGAATGAAAGAGAGCCGTCCATGTAAAGATAAGAGAGAATACTTTTCTAGGCAGAAGCAGCAGCAAGTATATAAACCTTCAAGAGGTAAAGTGTTTCATTCCTAGGAAATAAAGAGTGGCCAGTCTGGCTGGACTTTGATGGACATTTGAGGGGCAGGTTTGAGATGAACTTGCACAAAAGGCCAAGGTCAGGTTCTGTGAGATCTGATAAGCAACGGTAGGGAATTTATTCCAAATGTAATAAGAAATCACAGAAGGGCTGTAAGCAGAGGATCAACAAAACTTTATATCTGTTTTAGAATGATTACTTTGGGTTGTTGTGTAGAGAATGGATTGTCGTGAAGACAAAGAAAGGAATAGAGATGCCATTAACTCATAAAATGTTTTTGTGTAAAATAGAAAAAGGTGTCAATTTCCTGAAACACTTACTTTTATCTGACAGAAAACTGTACTATACAGATTTCACTGGAATAAGAGATAATACTTTCATCTTGGGAAGTGTCATAATAAATAAACATACCATGTCGGTTATGGCAATGATGCCCTTCATGTGTCTTTGAAAAATGTATAGAAAGACTAATGGAAGCAAGAGACAAATTGAGAGTCTTTCGCACTTATCCAGGGGAAGATATTGGGGAAAGGTCAAATTCCTATGGTGCCAGATCCTAGTGGAAATCTGAAAAATGTATAGAAAGACTAATGGAAGCAAGAGACAAATTGAGAGTCTTTCGCATTTATCCAGGGGAAGATATTGGGGAAAGGTCAAATTCCTATGGTGCCAGATCCTAGTGGAAATGGAAAGAAGCAGAACAATTCAAAATGTATTTGGAGATAAACTTGCAGAGCTAATGATGATTGAAATTCAAAGATGAGGAAGGAGAGAATCCAAGATAATATTTGGGTTATAGATTTGAGCCATTAAGATAGAAAAGAAAAGAAGATTTTTTATTTTATTTTTGTTGTTGTTGGTGGTAGTAGCGATGGAAGAGGTGAGAATCAAGGTTTTTTTATTTGTATCCACAATTATTGGAGGTTTAGTATTTGCAAGAGAGCAAGGTAATTTGCCATATAAATCAATGTTATTGAATATTGACAGGGATATTATAAAGTCAGTGCTAGCATGGACTGCACATGCCAGCTAAGGGGAGGTCAGATATATAACAAATCATTCATTACAAGCTGCAGGATATTTGCAAAAAGAGAAATGGAGTTTTGCTTTTCTGGGAAAGATAATCTTATACAATAAAAACATTCAATAAGATAACAATCTTTTTAATTTTAAAAATTTTTTAAATTTTATTTTATTGAGATAAAATTCATATAACAGAAAATAAACTATTTTACAGTGAACAATTCAGTGACATTTAGTACATTTGAAATAGTCTATCTGCATACAGAAAATTTTCGTCTGCTAAAAAGGAAGCCCTGTACCTATTAAGCAGTCACTCCTCATTCTCCACTGTCCTCAGACCCTGGCAACCGGATTTGTATATTGTAGACACTTCATATAAATAGAATTAGATAACATTTGTCCTTTTGTGTCTTCCTGCACTTCAAGTAAGTCTTCAAAGTCTATGTGGTAGCATGTGTCTGTCCTTCCTTCACATTTAATTATTCAATTTAATTTTATTGAGAAATAAAAGTATGTGTTTACGGTGTATAACATTGTTGTGAAGTATGTCTACATTATGTAATGGTTAAATCAAGCTAATTAACATATATGCTTAACCTCACAAACTTATTTTTTGTGGTGATCTACTCTTTCTTAGCAATTTTCAAGTATACAATACATTGTTATTAACTACAGTTAATAACATGTTGCACAATGAACCTCTTGAACTTATTTCTCCTGTCCAATTGAAATTTTGTATCATTTAAAACATCTGAATCCACTTGTCCGCAGCTGCTGGTGACCACCATCCTACTCTCTGCTTCTATGAGTTTGACTTTTTTAGATTCCGTATATAAGTGAGGTTATGTGTTTATTTTTAATTTTTTTGTCTTTCTGTGCTTGGCTTATTTCACTTACCATAATGTTCTCTAGGTTCTTCCAAGTTATTGCAAGTGACAGAATTTAATTTTTTTTTTAAGGCTGGATAGCATTCCATTGTGTGTATATATTACATTTCCTTTATCCATTCATCCATTGGCTATTGTGAAGAATGCTGAAATTAACATGGGAGTGCAGGTATCTCTTCTACATACTGATTTCATTTCTTTTGGGAATATACCTAATATTATGGTTATGTAATAGTTGGATCATATGACATTTCTGTTTTTAATTTTTTGAGAAACCTCCATACCATTTTCAATATTTAAATATTTTCCATATTTACACTCCTCCCAATAGTGTGCAAGGATTTCCTTTTCATCACCTCCTCTCCAACACTTGTTATCTTTCGTCTTTTTGGTTAATAGTGATTCTGATAGGCTTGAAGTGATATCTCATGTGGTTTTAATTTGCATTTTCCTGATGATCAGCCATGTTGAGCATTTTTTCATAAACTTGTAGGCTTTTTGTATGTCTTCTTTTGAGAAGTGTCTACTCAGGTCTTTTGCCCATTTTTAAAATTGTGTTATTTTTTTCTTGCTATTGAGTTGTTTATGTTCCTTATATATTTTGGATATTAACCCCTTATCAGGTATATGGTAAGCAAATATTTTCTCCCACACTGCTGGTTATCTCTTCACTCTGTTGATTGTTTCCTTGGATGTGCAGAAGCTTTTAGTTTGATGTAATCACATTTTTCTATTTGTTTTTGTTGCCCATGCTTTTTGGGTCATATGCAAAAATTAATTGCCCAGATTAATGTCATGGAGATTTACCCCTATATTTTCCTCTTACAGTTTCAGATCTTATTTTTAAGTCTTTAATCCATTTTGAGTTTAATTTTCTTTTTTGCACTAGCCACCATTTATTGAGGGTTAGTATGTCTCATGCCTGACACTGTCTGTCTGGTGGAATCAATGTGACAACCTGAGGAAGTAGATACTACATAGTATGAACATAGTATAACAGCACCAGTGCTATTTCTAAGATAGATTACATGGTCATACATAAATGATAAACATATAAATATACACCTGTGGCACTTCTAATTATTTTATATAGGTGGAAGAATGTGAGCCTTCTTCTCCAATCCACATTGCCCCTAAACAAGAATAATGTTAGAGGACATAATGTTTTTCTGACATACAATCCAACATTAGGAATCCTTAATGAATGAAATGAGAGGTCAGAAATTTGTCATTTGGATATAACTCAGAGAAGAATGTCTTGGGCACTGCAGATATGGAGACTGCATTTGGAGAGCCATTTAATTTCTTTGAGCTTCAATTCCCTATAAGATTAGCTTTGTTTTCCTTAATTAGATCAGCTATGTTTATCAAGCATCAGGACTTGCTTTACTTCACTCATTGTTCACCTGAAACCACATAAACATGCAAGTGTGTGAGATTGCATGTGTGTGCGCATGTATGTGTATTCAGTGCTAAGTATAGATTAAGTGTAATTACTCAATTATTTGTCAAACAAATGAATATACATAAGCGAATATATATGCACTTACATAATCAGGTAGTCTACATTAATTAGTAGGATATAATCATTCGTAGGATATATTAACTCACTGTGGTATTTCTAAATTATAAAGTGTCTGCCATGTCAGCATATATGAACACTGTACACGAACCGATTATGAGGAATGTTGGAGTGAATATATGGTGCTTTGACTGGAATGGAATTTCTTTGCTATATGACCAAACACTGGACTCTATAAATGTACGTAAAACTACTCCTCTACTCCTAGGTGAACTCTTTGCCCTAACTCAGGGAAAAGACTATAGACAAATTCAGACCAAGAAACACCAAACTGATATGAGTCCCAGACAAGGGAAAAGCTTACTTTTAAGTGCTTACGAGCTCTTTGTCTCTACTTTTCATGAGTGCATGAATCACAAATTGACTCCAATAAAATTATGCATGAAGGCTTTAAGTTTTAGGATTGTAAATAGTGGGCTCAGTTGGTGAGTTAATTGCACATGGTGTCTATACTAGAAAAAATACATGAATCTTGCAAATAGAATTTTTAAATATTAGGGTAGAAAAAACTTTACCTCTCTATTCTATTTCAGGGATAAAAGTAGCACAGAGAAACAGTTTTGCTCTACAACATGCTGTTCTCCTGCAGATACATAGCAAGACCTAGAGCTGAGTACACATGGAAGTAATAGCAATATTAATAGGCTATCTCCAAGAAAACTATTTTTCTACTTCTTTTAATTAAACTGTCTTATCAATTCCTTTATGCTTATTCCAAAGAATACGAAATAAAGGAGCAGAAACCATAGCCATTTATCAGAGTGCTAGTGGCTATGCATTTCTCCTCCATTTACCACAGATTGCTTTTATATCTCTAATAGCATTTCTGTAGCTTAAAATGTAATTTAATAATATTCCTTGTGATGGATTTAAAAACAAAAAAAGTGGTTGCTTAAAATTTTCATCCCCTTATGCTTATTACTTGATTCTTTCAAATTTCAAAAAAATTGCATCAAGCCGTTTCTTGCAATTTTACTTGGAAAGTCCTTGAAATTTCTATAGTTTTGCACAACACTATCTGTGAAAATAGTTAAGAATACTTTATTTTAATATACTTTTTCAAAACTATGTAAGTAGTATATCAACACAATATTTTAAAAACATTACAATGTTCTAGACAAAGCTGACCAGCCTCTGCCTATTCACTTCTCTTTTCTTTTGATATAACCTATTGTAACTTTGGTATATATTGTTCTAGTCCATTAAAAATGGAATTTATAAATGCTTATATATGAATGGATAGAGAATTCATAATATTATTTCATGTGATTTATAAATTTACCTAAATTGTATGATGTCTTAGGTGTCATAAACAACTCTTGTTTTTACTCAAAAATGTTTTTTAGATTTATCTATGTTGAACTGGTTCATTTCTTTTTCTCTTATATATTTCTTTATATGTTTATACCACCTTTATTTATCCAGTTCTCCTTTGGTAGATGCATAGATTGTTTCCAATATTGCTCTATTACAAACAATGTGGCAGGGAATATCCATGTGCATGTTTTGTTATTTTATGGGCTAAGCATCTTTCTTGGAAGATACCAAGAAGAGGAATTGGTAGGTTTTTTTTTTTTTTTTTTACAGTAGTCACATCTTCAACTTTTCTACATATTCTCTAATTGCTTTTCAAATTTGTTGATCAATTTCCATTCTCACAGGAAGTACCTGCCAACATTTGGCATTGTATTGACTTAATATTCTTCATCCCTGTGACCAAAAATATTACCTCTCTGTTTTAATTTTCACTTGCCTGGTTACCTGTCAGATTAAATACCTTTTTATTTATCTATGAAGTATTTGAATTAGATTTTCGAGAACTGCAGGTTTATATATTGTGCCTACTTCTTGATAGTGTGGTTTGTTTTAAAACATGGGATTGACTTTACTGTAAAATAAAAAAAAAAAGATTTTAGTCAGATTTATACTTCATTTTTCTTTTATTATTTGTGACTTCAAGATATTTCTTTCCTTCTTTTCTTTCTTTCCTTCCTTCCTTCCTACCTTCCTTCCTTCTTTCCTTCTCTCTTTCTTGGTCAGCAGAGCACTTAAGAGATCAGATACTGAGACAAGAGAGCTTGTTTTGAATTCTCATTATGTTCTTATTAACTGTGACCCTTGAATAAGTCTATTAACCTTTCTGTACCATAATTGCCTTTTCTGTATGTGGGATAATAATAAAAATAATAATTGGATTTACCTCCCTCACAAGGTAATGGGGTTATTGATAGAATTGATGTCTGTACAGCACTTGGAGCACTGCTTAAGATATAGCAAGCACTATGAAAATGTTAGCAAGATATATTATCTTCTTATCATTTAAAAGCTTTCTCTGCCATCTTGTAGGGCATTAACTCATTTGGAATACATTTTTGGATATATTGTCTTAAGGTCATATAATTTTATTTTTCCCATATGGATAATAAATTTTCCTAACAATGTATATAAACTAGCTTATTCTTTAACCACTGCTTAGTGAATCCTATTCTATTATTAATTCCCACATAGGCATAGATCAATTTTGGGTTCTCTGTTCCAAAAATTAATTTCTGTTCCAGAAATCTATTTGTCTATTGCTGAGGCAATATCACACTGCTTAAGTTAAAACCTTATAAAATATTTTAGTGTCTGCAGGGAAATTTTATGCCACTCCCACAAATTTTGTTTTTATAATTCAAAAGTGCTACATTTTTTCTCTCTCTAGTATATATATTTGTATATTAAATGCTACATTATTCTTATAATCCACATGATTTCATAAATTTTATAATTTTATAATAAATTTTTTTCTGTTATGAAATTATCTTGGGAATGGGAATTCACAGTTTAATTTGGGAAGAGTTAGCTCATTACAATTTTGTGTCTTCCCATGAATGAATGGGGTAATTCTCTATAAAATTTAAAAACATTTTAGGCATAAAATTTCAACTCTGAATCACTGATTTACATATTCATACAATAAAACTGCAGAGAAAAATCTGAGAACACACCTAGTCTAACACCCTCTCTTGACAGAGGAGGAAATTGAGGCCGAGAAAAGTATAAAAGTTATTTTTCAGGATCAATAAAAGGTACTTAGAGATTTTGAACACAAACCTAAGTCATATGATTCACTTCAGATTAGAGCAGGTTTTTGGTCATATATTTGGCCAAATTCACTTGCTTCTTATTTAAGGTACTGTACCCAATCCTCAGTGAGAGGGTCCATAATATTTGAGTATTTGAAGAATAATCTACTAGCCTTGCCACTGAGGAACTCAGAGTAGAAGAGAAAATGGGAGAAGCAGGCAGATACTTTCAGTGCTATGTGGTAATTAATAACAGTGACTATGAAAGGGAATCTAGCAAGAAAGCAAGCAATCATCCATGAACTTATAGGGAAGGAGATGCCATTTAATACAGGTATTGAACAATGGGTAGGCTTTCTGCAAAGAAAAGGTAGGAGGAAATGCATCTCAGTGCACCATGAATAAAGTCCTGTCTGTATAGGCAAACATGCTATGTTCAGGGTAGGACAAAGTTTGTCTAAAGAGCTAGGTAAAATGTAGAGGAAGAAGATAGACTTGGGCCAGAGGGAGATACCTGGTACGCTTTTTTAAAAAAAATAATTAATTAATTAATTAATTAATTATATTGTAACTGGTATGCCTTTTTAAGGAGCTTGGATTCGTTTTTTTCTGTAGTTTTAGGGAAGACATTAGAAATACAAAACAGGCAGTGACATAGGTTTGTAGTTTGGGAAAACAGCTTGTTATAGAACAGGAACACTGGAGAGAAGAGATTTTAGGTGGAGAAGAGGTAAGTTAAGTGAGAGGTAATTAGGTCCTTATCTGAGGCATGTGTAGCAGAAATGGAGAATAATATGCTTTGATCTGAGCAGAAAATACCATTTACAGATCTTGAGAGTAGATAGAGTGTCTGTGTAGGGAGATGACATTTGCCTTGAGTTAACTGTTACTTAATAAGTTAGGGATTATAGAAAGAATAAATTAGGAGAGAAAGGAAAGAAAGAGAATAATGAGATTCATTGAATGTAGGTAGAGTGTGAAGTAACCTTTGAATTTTCCCAGGTTGTGGTTCAAGTAGGCAACTGGCAAAAGGGACATGGAGGACTCACCTGGGAGCTACTAACATAGACCTGGATTTGAAATCATGGATGTGATTAGCATTGTCTCAGGGAAGAGGTTTACATAAGCAAGCAAAGTGATCTGAAGATGGAATCCCAGGGAAAACCCTAGCATGTGAGTGCCAGGCAGAGGAAGAGGCACTATTAAAAAGCCAACCAGAGGAGTTGAAGCAGTAACTGAAAATAGTGCATTTGCAGAAACCAGATAGGCGACAATCATTGTGTTATTAGCTCCCTTTAAAAAATGGGCTCATACTTTCTGCAGTGAATATATCTGGAATGAAAAATTCATGGACTCAGACACCTGTACAAGTTCTCTTTAGAGTTCAGTGTTATGAATTTTGGGACATTTTAATTCTAGGCTTGTTCATAAGATGACCATAATTTATCTTTTCAATTCCTTTCTCTTGCAGCAGTAGAATGTTTCATTTCCTTTAATAATCATGCTTCATACTTTCATTCTTAGCCCAAGTTACCAAGTAGCACATATTTTTTCCTATTCAATTTTCATATTTGATATAGTCACATAAGGGCACTATAAATAATAAATATGTATATATCTATATAATCTATCTACATCCAGTGTATGACATTACTATTGTCATTATGTTACCAGTAATTTATGCCTTCCTACAGATGGAAGAATTTGGCACAGCACAGCTGAGCAACTTTCTACTGGTACCAGGGGTAGGTGGTGGAGCCTTGTGGATTCTTATTCCAACAGACCATGCTGTCTCTATTGCTCTTTTCTTGATCATTGGGTATGTAGTACCATCACTCCAAGTTCCTTGGTCTTTAAATATGCAATTACAACCACACTAATATACACAAAAACCTCATTACCCAAGAGTGTTTAAATCATTTCCCTAATAGCTCCTCTGCAGTGCAATAAGAAGCCAGTACTAGGCAATGACTAAACATCTTAAAGTTTCTGAAAATTCCCATTTAAAAAAAATTCAGAAAATTTTATTTCTCACTAATGAATATGTGTTTCTGCACATTCAGAATCACATTACTCTGTTTTTTCAGGCAAATCTCTCCAGCAAAGCCCCTATAGGCAGACCCACTGAGAAACAAGGCTCAGAGTCTTGGGAGGTAAACAGTCTTTTTTAACGTAGCCGGTTGGACTGGTATTTGAGACATTCACTAAAGGAGATGCTTTAGGGCTATTAGTTTGGATGGTTTTCTAGACAATTGTAATTCTTTGTTATTTTGTTCAAGAACAGCCTTGTTATTTCCTCTCTAGTGGCAGTAGCTGATTAAGTCAGCCTATACCAATATGAGTGGCAGACCTGCTAAATCTCTTCCAGAACAATTCTTTGCTTTACGATTTGTTTAGACTCATGAAATTGTTGGAATTCTGGTCATAATAGTCCCACTTGGGCTAGTTACTTCTACCTAGTCATTTCAAAATGATCTTGTTTTCCTATCCTATGAACCCCCCCTGAAATTCAAACACCCTGGGTACCTAATATGAAAAGTGATCGACCAGCCCTGGCAAAATCCAGCTATTGTGGGGAGAGTGCCAGTGAGGGGGCTTCTGCTGACCTCTTCCAGACCATCTGTAGTGGACAGGTGCTGCTGGTGCCTGCCCAGAAGCCACTCTCCCTTTTTCTGGTACCAGCATCTAGATGTTTTTCCCTTTTGGGCTAACATCCCTCCCCCTACATTAGTATATGTCATTTGTGTGAGACCAGGGTGGACATGTGACCAGGCACTAAGCAGCACACCAGGGGACTTGTTTAAGGATGATAAACCTATTAGTAAATCTAACCGTATGCTGACCATACAAAAGCTATAAGAGGAATGCCTTGTATGAAAAGTTAAAGTACAAACACTGGACAGAAATTATAGATATAAGGAGAAAGCAATTGACATAAAAAAGCATTTAAAGTCCTTAATTTACTCAGGGGGAGAATAAACATCTTGACTAAATTTAGACTTTATTAAGTTAAATATACGTATTAAATTTTCTTGAGCAACCTTTAAAGGTATAGAGTATATAACTTATAAATATAAAGAAAAAATTGAAGTTAAAAAATATAAATTCTAAGAGAAGGCAATAAGAAAAAAAGCAGGATAAATAAATCGTACATAATTGAGTGGTTGATAGAATTCAAATGGATTAGTGGTCACAATAAATGTAACTGGACTAAACTCTCTAGAGTTTACATATTTTTAGAGATATATATGTTACACATTGATAACAATTTCTATTATCAAGATGATATAATGATTCTGAATTTAATGTACATAGTAAAATATTTCATTAATATTTGTTTCCTTTTTTGGGGGGGGGTGGTTATTATGTCATCTATTTTCACAGTTCTCAGGATTCTTAATTTAAATTTTGATCCTTGTCATTTTCTAACATGAACAATTAAGACTAATTTTTAAGTCCTAGTTTAGCTGTGTATCACAAGTTTTGACATGTAGCATTTTCATTATCATTAATTTTAAATTAGTTTCTACTTCTAAGCATGATTTTACCTGTGAAGAGGAGAAACCTTTTCCAAGGGAAGTATGGCTTAAGATAAGAAGAGAAAGAAGCAAAGAGGAACTATAGCAGTCTAGAGCATCAACATCTGGTAGATTAGAAGAGAAAGACCCAGAAAGTTTCTGAATCGATTGGCTAGCAAGTGAGAAAAAAGCAAGGTGTAGGTCAGAGGACTTTTCCACGTGTGCTGGGATGCTGCTAGGTGAGACTTCTGCTCTGCGCTCCTGGAGAGGCTCATTGGCTATTGATCTCTCTTTCCATGTCCATGTACTCTTTTCATCTCCACTGCCATCTCCATGAGCATCATACCCATCTTATGCAAATCATGTTTTCAAGGCTTTCCTGTCATTCATAAACGTTTGTGGCCCTAACACCCCTCTAAACACTATTTTTATCAATATGTCCATTCACTTTCAATTTCTTTGCAAATGCCAACTACACTTTCCTCAGGGAATGTAGACTCAAATACTTTGGGTGCCAGGCATGTATATTTAGGTATATATAAATAGATAAAATAAATAAATAGATAAATAAACAGCAGGTAAATGTAAAATAAGAAGGAGGAATGGGGATTGAAGAATGAGAGAATTTGTCCCTCTGAAGGTGTCCAAATTAAATTTTATGGAATATATAAGCAGTTAGAAAACAAACAAATAGGCTTGTACCATTACCCAAAAATTGCCTAGCCTAGATGGTCTAGTTTCCATTAAAAACAAACAAAATGTCACAAAACAAAACAAAAAAGAAGAGAAACTCAAACCAAACTTCACAAGATCCAGCAATATAACCTCAATACTTTGAAATGCACTGTCTATCTTAGGTAGAAACATAATAGAGTTTTAAAATAGAATTGTAAAGGTAAACTACACAGAACCTTCTTAAAATTAATCATATATTCAGTTCAGAATGGAAAAAACTATTGTTTTTTAAAATGTAGTTTAAATTTTGGTAACTAGAAATATCAGAAATAACTATAATAAAGAATAGTCAGATTGCTCTAGTGGTGGACAGTGTGTGAGAGTCAGCACCACAACAACACACACATTTTTTTTTCAGCTTTCTGATATTGTGGTATCAGACTGTAGAGAAGAGATTGGCGACCTCGATTAATATTGAAACAAAGAAGCGGACTCTAGGAGAGTTTCAGCTGGCACTGAATCACTCATAAAATATGATCTCTAAACTTTTAATAAGGATGAGATTGGAGATTTTTAGCTCCCTTATGTTTTAATGTGTGTGTATGGCTGTCTTGGTCATCCCAGAAAGTCATCTGTGTGACTTTTTTCTCTTCTTTTATAACATCTATGCTTCCTCTCTCAAGATCTTTAATAAACCTGATACAGGTAGTGAAAATGCTCAAGTCATTGCCCCAAATATTTTTTAATAAGTGAGAAATGGTGTGTAATTTTGGCTAGCCTGGGACAAATACCTGGTTTATATAATTTTTACTAACGTATACTAATGTTTCCCCTTGAGTTCCTCAGGGTAGGGTTTTTGCACAGGGTTATCTTTCATTGTCAATGCCATGATTTGCTAGAGTTATGCAGCTATGCTATAGAAACATAATCTACAGTTAGTTTTATGATCAATGTGTCATGCCTTTGTAAATATGAGCAGCAATGAAAGCTTTTCGATAGATACATCATAGACAAAAAATTTATTTTCTGCTTAAATCCACATAGTAATTCAGTTCAGAGAAGAAATAGAAGAAGAAATAGAGAAGAAATAGAAGAAATAGAAATATTGCAGAACTAAGTGAAGAGAATGCAAATAATATATAAGAAAAGCAAAGGGAGAAAATAAAATGAAAATTATACGAACCTTAAGTCAGTAAATAATATATGTTTAAAGACTTACAGAGCAGGGTAGAATGAAGAGTATTGCTTTTACTGATCAATACATACTTTTCTCCCCACTATGTTTTAACTCGCATAAAACATAATTAAGGCCAGAAAACGCATTTTTCTATGTGTGCAAGTCACTTTATTGGGCCTTTAAGGAATACTTAGTTGTACTCACCATGATCCCAACTTCAAGGATCTTCCTAGTGGTTTTGGTCCAGAAAAGAGACCTGTAGTTTTCTGTAAAAGTTTCCAGTAGAGAGGTTTCTGCTGAACAGGAATCATTTCTATGTGGAATTCTGGGTGGGTTATGAAATGCTTCTGGCTTATTGAATGACATGCAGAGAGAGCAAAGCATTTGAGTATGCTTTAGCAGTTTCCCCATCTGCTGTTCCATATTTAATTTGAGTGGTAAGGAGAGAAACTTTCAGAAAAGTTAATTTGGTCTCGAGTTGCAGTGATCACTTACATAGCACAATAAAATACATAACACTTTTCAAATTCAAAGTATTTCACCAATCAAATCTGATTACCACATACGTGTGATATGGCTATTGTCACTCCCTTAGGATTATTTTTGCCTTCGCTTCATTACAACCTTGGCCTTGTAAAGTAACTATGGATTCCTTCCATTTCAAGTCTGTTACTCTAGGCTTTTCCTGTATGTTGGAAATCCTTTTAAAGCTGTTTTGGTTTGGTAGAAAAGGCAATGTATCTTGTGTTCTGTGGTCTTAGTGCATAGTCAGGGTAATAGAAAAGCTTTTTTCCTATCATCTTTATCAAGTGCAAACAAAATTTTCAAGGTTATGAGACTACTTTGTAAAGGCAGCATAGTAACACAAATAAGGCATAGACATTCAACAACTGATAAAGTATACTACAGGCTCATGAGAAGAAACCACTAAAACAGTGGAGCGCAAAAGCAACCTATAAATCAAAATAATATAGCAATAGGTAAGCCAGCCTCATTCATTTGGCCCATTCTTTTTTGCTAACTGTATGTTCCTCTTTTCCTGACTTTTGTGTCATTCATGAACTTCTAACTCTCTTCTTTAGAATTCCATTTATCCTTGAAGCTTCCCTAAATCCTGTGGCAAGATATAGAAAATGCCTCTACCCCATGTATAGCATTATAACTCTTAGCATATCTCAAGTAGCATGTCACCACTGAGAAAAGGAGGATTGTCCTTCTTATTTAACTTTGATTATTTCTGTCTATCTGTCCTTCCCTGATAATGTCTGGATATTTGGTAGTTCTCATTTGTGGGTATAATCCATTTAGAGGATATATTTGGAGAGTCAGAGCATAGGCCTCACTGGTGGTATTCTGTGATATTTCAAGCAGTTGTGTTCATGTCTAGAGTTTTTTATACCAGTGTTACTTCTTATAGAAATGTGAACTTTTGATTGATAGTTCAAAAGGACAGTAGAAAATTATTTTTTATCCATCAGGCTTTAAAAGTGATATTGCTTTTTGTAAAAGAATAGAGCAACTACTTGAATGTTTTATTCCATTTCCATTTTAGAAATCATATTGCATTTTTTAATACTATAGTTTCTTTAAAGTATTATAAAATATTTTAGGTGATTAAAAAAATACATTAAGCTGATTGTTTCATTTTTGCAACCTATTCAATGTGTCTAATGTACTAAGGGAAAAACTAGCATTTAGTTGATT
Organism: Galeopterus variegatus; assembly: GCF_000696425.1. Classification (NCBI taxonomy): domain Eukaryota; kingdom Metazoa; phylum Chordata; class Mammalia; order Dermoptera; family Cynocephalidae; genus Galeopterus; species Galeopterus variegatus. The sequence goes on from NW_007731870.1 coordinate 111,554, forward strand.
AACATTATTAATCTATTACTGGATCTCAATTGGCTGACAGCCCTTTAATAAGCTGATTTACTTCATGCCATTTTTCAGGGGTGGAGACAAAACTAACAATTACAAACACTGCCAAGTCCAAAGAATTCACTAGGGACTTATATATTTAAAAAATGTTACCTAAATCTTCTCTGTCTGGGGACATCACTAAATGTTGCCTAGCAGAGTAGCATGTCAAATATAATAAATAATACTCAATTTATTTTTTATTAAAAAAATCACAGTTCATTTTTCAAAGATGAAAACCCATCTTGATATTAATTCATTGCTAAGTATACGACAGGGTGATTTTAAAGTAGCATAAAGGCACATTACTCAGCATGAAAATACTTGGAAAGTTCACATTTTATCGGAACAGAGGCACAGTTAAAAGAGACAAGGTTTTTGTGTATAAACTTTTAATATATAACGTTTAAAAGCAACTCATGTTTTAATACATTGAAAAACTTCAAAAATACAAGTCAGATAATATGAAAAAAATTTTTCCAGCAAAAACGAAATCACACTGACATATTCCAAATGTAATGTTTTATACAATCTCATGGCCCAGACTATACATCTCTGAACCTAGCAACTCATTTTATTTACAAAAATTAAGTTCAACAGAGTACAGAAACTTCTGCATTGGGAACAGTTCTTAGAATATAACTTTTATGTGGCAAGTATACTTTTTGTCTCCTCACATTTTTCCTTTCTTTCATTAGAAATATTTTTTTCTACAGGTGTCAAAAAGCTGACGGAGGTCAGGTACCCTGACAAAGACTACTCATTGATTTTGCTTGACAGTTATCTTGACACTTTTGTATACACTTTGTAGTTTCATGAAATAATAAAGAAGGGAATTTTCTTTTAAGGGAAAAAGACTTCATTGCATCGAATACTCATGTATTTGATAGAGATGTGTAGATTAAAATCTGATATTTAACTAACATCTAAAAACCTTTGGGCTAGGTTGAGATTCACAAATAATTCATAATATTGGTCTCCATTTTGCACTTTTGTTACAGAAGTTAATCTTTGGAATGAAAAACTGTTGTGTACATAGAAACTGCAAAAGAAAGCTAATTCTTAAATTTGTGAAAACAAAAATGTGATAAAATAATTTCCATAAATTTCAAAAAATATTCTAAATGGGATAAGGTGAAGAAAATATTTAACTTTTAAGGAAATATTTTTTTCAATGAAAACCAGGTGGGTGCCCTGTTCCAAACTTAAAAGTTTTTTTTTTTTTTTCCATTTTGTGGGGCAAATATCAGAAGCACTAAGAAAAAGACAAAATGATGTATGATGTAGAGAAATGATATAGAGCTACATTTTAGTAATTTGCCTTTAATGAGAGTATTTACAGTAAACGTTAAGTGCTCTTTCCTCCAAATAAATCCCTTTGGACATTTTTCTTTTGAATTATAACCAACAGAAATGAGGAAAAATGGTTAATACCTAGAAACAGCAATGAGAAGATGTTACAATTTGAACTGATAAAATTTAAGGGATTGTTAATTGCATGAAGGACTGTATTTGTTACCTTCTTTCTTCTCCATTTGGCTCATGGGTATATAAGATGGCAGCTAAAAATGACCATGGCACCCAGGAAAAATATGGGGTCCACTAACTCTTTGAAATGTAATGTTTAAAGATAGTAGGGAGTACAAATATGGTAGCCTCTTTGTGTCTGATACACATGTATCATGTGAGAGCAACGGGAGGGAGGTTGGCTGGGAAAATCTTAGCAAAAATTTTGTTTGAGAAAATCTCCTTCTCACTGAACACAGAGGAACATTCCCCTCTACTGGAATCCTGTACCACCTTTTTTCTATCACATGGCTTCTAGTAAGAAGAGGAACTTCTCACCTTTTACTGAAAAATGTTTAGGAAACTTCTCTATAAACTTCTGATAGTACATTATCCCAAACCAAAATTATCATCGTCCCGACATGTTCATTTCAGTTATCTCACTTCTGATGTGATTTTAATTTCCCTTTGTATCACTTACACTAGCCCTATCGTGGAGAGAATCTCCTGCAAGCCAACTCAAATCTCTCCTCTCCTCTGTGGCTTTATTATGCAGGTCATTTCAGTTATCTCACTTCTGATGTGATTTCAATTTCCCTTTGTATCACTTACACTAGCCCTATCATGGAGAGAATCTCCTGCAAGCCAACTCAAATCTCTCCTCTCCTCTGTGGCTTTATTATGCAGCTCTTTCTTGCATAGACTGTCTGCTCCTTCAGAACGGCAGCAATGTCTCATGCCTTCGGCCCTATTGCTGCTCACGTGTACCTGTTTCTCACTGATTGATTTGGCTTTCCTCCCTCATTCATCTTTACTTCAGTCAGCAAAAAAAATATTATCAATTTGTTCTTGGGATCAATGATTAATCAAGAGACAATGTCTCAGTAGAAATTTTAAACATGCCTTTCAGATATTGTATGCTCTCATTCTCCCAGAAAATTATTGAGAGACTTTTAAATAATATCATAATGCTTTTTTTATACTCATACTGATGTTATAACATACTGATATAATAGCACACTGGTATCATTATTTTTTCCTGTTAAGCACTCACCTTGCACTAGGAACATGGAGTGTCTTCTACATTACTTTTTGAAAAATTAATATAATACAACTGCAAAGTGATTTTTTCTAGTCTAACCAGTTATTTTTATTTTTACTCTACAAAGACCTTTACTTAATTTACCCTAAGCATACCTTATATCCCTGTGTTTGGAACAGGCTTTTTTTGTGTGTGTGGCTTTTTGGTTTCCTTCTAATAAAAGATTATTCCTCTGAGATAGTCATGGAACTACTCAACACTGATTCATTTTTAAAGCATACATATATTCAGAACCTTTTTTGGTGCTCGGCATACTTCATGTTTTCAGAGAAATTGCTGTGTGTTACAGAAGCAGACAGCCAAACTGTGAATTAAATATTAGGGTAAGTTCAAGTACATGGTACTTGGACAGCATGTGGGTGGGTGATTTAATATAGTCACAAAAGGAAGTCTTGAAGAAGTATGTTTTTGAAATTAGACCCCAAAACGTACACTTTTATACAGTGTCAACTCAGCTGAGCTCTAACTACCTTTTGAAGCACCCCTTCCCAGCACTGTTCTGGATTATGGATGACTGGAAGATACATTTGCATGTGATTTGGCAGGAAGTGAAAGAGCAGTGATATGTTTTATGGTTGGTGCAGCTTGCCAATCCCTGTGGCAGTGCTGGCTTCCCTTGTTGGCATGGATCTACATGTAGGTCTGTAGCTCCTTTCTCTTCTGCTGGATTTTCTCTCACATGTTCTTAAAATTCTGGGCCAGGCATATGAACAGATTTATGGTCAAGGTAGCCAGCTTCTCCTGCAGGTCAGTTCTAGAATTAAAGTTGATAGCAGAGCCTGGAGACATACGCAAGTCCCAGTTCATTGTCATGGCTCCTGTTTTTTATTGCTTTCCTGCATATCTGGCTTTGCTTTCTGACTCCTGGCCCAGACAATCCATACCTCTTCAGGCACAACCTCAGACTCAGAGATGATAGCCTTGAAAAGACTTCTTTGCCTCCTCGCATACTTGCTAACGGTTAAACCCCTATAGCAAGCGACTTAGTCTGTACTATTTGCAGTGATCCTTCTTCTCTGATTGAACCTTAGTAATACAGAGAGGGTTTTACAAAAAAAGAAAAAAGAAAAAAATGGATTATCAAGCGACTGGAAGTTAGAGAGAGATTAAAATGATGGTGGCAAAAGTTGAGACTGAAGAAATAAATATGATACAGGTCATCAAATACCTCATATTTTACGATGGATTTGTATGAATTTTATAGGATGAATCTCTTAGAAGGTGAGATAGAATATAGAACAAAGATGGTGCGTGTAGCTAGTTGTCCTTCAAAATCCAGTTTCCAATGATTTCTTATTAGTAGAGCCTGATTTTTAGTTAGATATGTGACTGCCAGGAACAACAAAAACAGAAAAAAACTATATTTATTAGCCACTTCCTTACAGCTAAGTGTAGCTAATTTATGCCATTAGGGTCTAAGCAGAGATATCTGTGCAACTTTTATCAAGTGTTGTTATAATGAGGAATACCCTTTTTACTATTTAGCCTTTCCTATTTCCTGCTGGTTAGAATGAAAAAGAGATATCTGGAGTTTGAGCAGTCATTGTCAACCATAAGGTAGAATCTATATGCTAAGGCTGGTGCATTAGCAGGACTGAAGGTGTTTGAGTGCCAATAATTTTGTCAAGCATTCTGGCCAGTCCTGGAATTCTTATATCCAAACTTTACACAATAAATAAATAAACATCAGTATGAAGCTTCCTCAAAAAGTTAAAAATAGAACTACTATATGATCTAGCAACCCACTTCTGTGCATATATCCAAAGGAATTGAAATCAGTATGTTGAAGAGATATGTGCACTCCAATGTTAATTGNGTGTATATACACAATACATTTGCATTGTATTTGCAACAACATAGATGAGCCTGGAGGACATTATGCTAAGTGAAATAAGCCAGGCACAAAAAACCCAAATACCTCATGATCTCACTTATATGTGGAATCTAAAGAAGTAGAAATTATAGAAACAGATAGTAGAATAGTGGCTACCAGGGGCTGGGGGTATGAAGGATTGGGGAGACATTGTTTCAAAGGATACAGAATTTTAGTTATACAAGAGAAACAAGTTCAAGAAACCTATTGTATAACGTGGTGACTATAGTTACTAACAAAGTATTCATATACTTGAAAATTGCTAAAGGGGTTGATTATAAATATTCTCACAAACCAAAAAAATCACACGTGCGAGGTCTATTGTATAACGTGGTGACTATAGTTACTAACAAAGTATTCATATACTTAAAAATTGCTAAAGGGGTTGATTATAAATATTCTCACAAACCAAAAAAATCACACGTGCGAGGCAATGGATATGTTAATTAACTTGATTTAGTCATTCCACAATGTATACGTATATAAAAACGTCATGTTGTACACCATAAATATATCTAATTTTTATTCATTACTTAAAAAAATAAAGTGTAAGCACACATCACTTTTATTTTATTAACTGCTATTTAGAATTTTAGGTCTCTGTCAGCCTAACTTAATCTTATATGATTAATAAAGATTTTTCTTAAGTAAGAGAAAGCGATCTTTTCCATTATAATCCTGAGAAGAAAAAAGTTGGAAATGATTAAGTTTGCAGGTGAGAATCTAGCATTTGGAAGAGTGCATATCTATTTTCCCAATAAGGCAGAAGGTGATAATTTGTGGTAAATTTTGTCAGCGAAGCAACATGGTGGAATTTTTGTTTTAGACAGACCTAGGTTTAAATACTTTTCTGGCAAAAGTAGAAAATGATTAAAATGGATTTAAGGTAACATAATAATGACTGTGCTGTGACTGATTCAGGTTTCTAATAAGCAATTAATTAATTATTAGAGTGCCTGATATTTAGTAAGTTCTCAGAAAAAGTTAACATCATTAATACATTGCCAACAAATATTTGTTAACAAATTATTACAGTGATAAAATAATAATGACATTAAGCAGTTCCCATTGAGAAGCAAAGTGGAGAAGTTCTGAACACTGAGCCAATCAACATATAATACTCTGATTTATGTATTTCACAGACATCCTTCTTTTTGTTTTATTTTTTTCATATCCTTTCTAAAACTTGTATTGTCAGCCTTTTAAATTTAGGCATCCGAATGGGTGCAATAGGGATGTTTCACATGCTCTCTTAATATCTGCAGAATCAATAAAGATTCAGACAACAGAAAGTACTCTAGGAATTTTAAGTAGGGACAAGTAATTATAAAGGGACTTAAGTAATTTCAAAGTCATTGGAATTCTTGAAGAAGTGAAAGTCAGTAGGTCACCTTCAAGGACATACACTACTACAGCTGCAACCCAGAGAACAGGAACTGGTTGTTGTCTTGACCACCACTGTTGATGTTACAGCTTCTCCATCTCGTAAGATGGAGAAGAACATGGAATCCAGCTGCTGCTCAAGCCCACTTGTCCAACTGCATATCTCTGGAAAGAATAGTTTCTACTTCCGTGACAACTTCCAAATTTGGTGAGAGTTAATCTCATTGAAAGAACCTAAACTGTATTGAGAAGCCTAGCTATAAGAGAGTATGGGGAAAGCAGCTTTAGATTTTCAATTCCTGTAACACTTATAGGAAATGGGATCAGAAGAATATAGAAATGGATACCAACTGCAAATTGACAATGTCTAGCATGTGAAACATTCTATTGCACCCATTAGAATGCCTAAATTAAAATGGCTGACAATACAAGTTTTAGGGAGGATATGAAGCAAGTGGAATTCTCACACATTCTTTGCAGAATGTTAAATTATACGGCCAATTTGGAAAACAGTTTGGCAGTATTGTATAAAGTCAATAATACATTACCCATGCAACCTAGTCACCCTTACCCCCATGTATTTACCCAAGAGAAATAAAATTTGTTTGCACCTGAAGACTTGCAAATGTAGCTTTGTAATAGTAGCTTCAAACTGGAAAACATCCCAGGTGTCTCTCAATAGCAGAATGCAAAAACACATTGTAGATTCCAATATATTGGAATACTAATAAGCAATTAAAATGAATGCATTACTGTAACAAGTAATTAAATGGCTGGATCTCAAATATATTATGAGTGAACTGCGTGATTTCGTTTATATGAAACTTTAGAAAAGATAAATCTAATCCATACCTATATAAAACATCAGTGGCTGCCTCTATCTGAGAGTATAGAGGAGATTGATTGGGAATGAGCACAAGAGATCTTTTTTGGGTGATATCATGATTATACTGGTGGTTACACAAGCATATATATATGTGCCAATGATTATCAAATTCCACATTTGTTTAAATGATTTATTTTATGTAATTTACATCTCCTGTAATGGGTTTGAGATTTTACCCTACTTGCAAGTTATGTAACTAAGTAACTATATTTAGTTACATATATAATCTGATGTGTATGTATATATACATATACATGTATATGTAAATCAAAAGACTACTGGGTCAGAGGCAAAGACCGTATATACTCACAGTAGAATCATAAACCATAGTAAAGTTATTTTACCAGTTCGCTGAGTCCCAGTCCCACAGGGTGATGTGCTGAAGGTTGAATCATACCTGCATGTGCATTATAGGAGAGAAATCGCAGAATTAGGAAACTGCAATCATAAGTACAGTTGCTGGTGATTACCCATTTAATCTGGAGAAAGAGATCTTATCGTTACTCTGAAGTGTAAGCAAATCTCCTCCAGGGAGAGGCCTTTATATTTATTACTCTGGAACATCTTTAGGGAGGGAGACATCTCTAAACTTCACTCTCCTGTAATGTCCCCTTATATGAAAACATTCTTAAATTGACTGTAAATGCCTTTGCTTAGAAGATCCAGATAATGCAGAAATGTGAGACATTTGTGGATAATTATTTCCCAACATAAAGTTGATTTAAAAAATTGGCTATAATGATTGGCCTGAAACATCATGTTCTGTTTGTTCTGTAAAATTTTTCAAAGAATACCTATGACTTAAATATATCAAGTTGACTTTATGCCAATTGTTTGTACTTCATATTCAGAAAGTCCACATTACTTAATGCATTTCCAAATATTGCAAAATTGAAGTCTAGATTATTAGAACTTTGGCAGTTCCTTGGATCTGTCACTAATTTCATAAGAAATCCTCTATTCAACTTATAGTATAATTGTTTTCTGAATAAAAAAATCTCATCATACAATTAATATGGCAGAATTATGCTTATTCTTACACTTATTCCTCTTATGCTTATTGTCTGTTGTGGATAAAAGTAATGATTTGCAAAGCAACCTCATTAAACACCTGAAAATATTGCAATATTGTTTCTCAAATGAAAACAAATAGCTAGTCTTATGCTTTGTATTCATTCAACACTGCTTATTTAACTGAATATATAGTATGTGTCTGGGCTGAGGCTTCCTTGTAAGGACATTGCCCCTTAGAGCAGTATTGGGTAGTCAGGTCACTGGAGGAGCGGTTTCCCTAGCAGCCTGAAGCAGAATAGCTTGGATAAAAGAAAATGTGGCTAGAGAATCAAAATTCTTTTCAAGTGAGCCAAGGTTCAGAGTTGAGAAGAGAAATTACAAATGCCAAATGCTATGAGTAAGGAAAGGTTGGAAGCTTGCAAATATTTTAACAAGTTAGTGACCAGTACATATGGGAGTTGGAGGAAATCAGCTTTCATGATTGGTTAAGGCAAAATGTGTGATTTAGTTTAAGAGTGATTTCAGGTTGGATTGTTTGCCTGGCTGAGGTGGCAGGCAGAACAGCTTTGAGGAGTCCCAAAGACTGAACTAGAAGCCTCAGGAACAGGGCTAGTGGGGGAAGAAATGTAGGGGAGGTTGGATTGTTTGCCTGGCTGAGGTGGCAGGCAGAACAGCTTTGAAGAGTCCCAAAGACTGAACTAGAAGCCTCAGGAACAGGGCTAGTGGGGGAAGAAATGTAGGGGATATGATGATAGCTCTGTCTGTCCTTTGGACTTCTGAGGCTGAACCCAACACAAGCATAATAACAAACTTTCACCTATAATATCAGAATGAGTAGACTGGAGATGTGTCAGAAGATATCAGGATCCTAAGGATTGCTGGAGTGCTTGTTGGCACATTTTACTTATGAAAAGAAAGCAATAGACTCTGGTGTGGGGTGGGGGATGTAATGGAATCAAAATAAAATGCAAACTTGAACAATATTGTAGGTAATTGGCCTTTTTCTGACCAACCATGGTTTAGAGTTCTGGATAATAGTAGTGATATAACCACAATATTTTTTCTGGTATTTACCATATCTCCGGCAATTTTCTAAAGATTTTATGCATATCATTTCATCACCACAAAAGTCTGTGTTATAAATACTGTTATTATCCTTATTTCACAAATGATGAAACTATGACATAGAGAGATTAAGTAACATACTCACAGCCACATAGCTAGTAGCTAAAAGAATCATAGTGTATTCTGGTTTGTAAACCCTTTGAAACATCTGCCTGCTCTTCATAGGAATCCTTAATTATTAAAAAAAACAATCCAAGCCTAATTTATATATAAGATGTACAAGGTGTGTATTTTAGATGAGATTCCTATTTGGAAAAGTACAGGATTATTCCACTTCCCTGTTCCTGATAGTTCCTGCTTCCTAAAGGATTTCAGATTAGTCTATACCTAGATATAGTTGTTGAGACATTAAATCCAATCTCTAATTGTTTGGCATCTATTTCTAAAGCTCAGAAGGAGCTGGAGGAACATTAGGCATTTCTTTTTTTCTCAGAAAATAACTGCTAAAAAGCAAGTCCTGTTGGTTTTTGTTTTGTTTTTGGCACAGTACTAAGCTAGGAAATTGCAAGCATGAGGTCCAAAACCAGGCTATTTAGTTCAAATTGTGGCTCCTACCACTTAAAAATACTTTACTTCTCTGTGCCACAATTTCCTCCATAGTGGCTCGATAGTATTTACTTCAGGAAGATGTTGTAATAATTAAATGAGTTAATATAAATATAGTATTTAGAATAGTACTAGGTATGTAGTAAGCATGAAATAAACATTCACTATTATCATTACTTTTCTCTCCAGATTCTATGAATGGGCTTACTTCCAGTGGTAACAGTACAAATCACATTTCAATCCTCTTCTTTGAATGTTAGTATAATATAATAAGGATTTGAAGAATACCTTTGAAAATCATAGATCTTTGTTATTCATATGGTAGAATTCAATATGCTTCTCATTTTCTTGTTCTTTTTAACTCTGTGGCTGCCTGACTCTTGGAATGCACCCAGAAAAACAATGGATAGTGTCTATTAGTTGGAAATACACAGGCTAAGTGGAGCTGAGCAGTTCTGTGTGGTCCTCTATATGGCCCAGTTTTGCAACTTCTGTGAAGTGTGGCAATTTTACCACCAACTGATTTAAAAGACCACTGGACCTTGTTCATTAGTCAACATATATACATTATTGGTGATCTCTTTATTATCCATTGATTAAGTGGAGAAGTCCTTTATTGGATGGGGCATCCTTGGACAAAGCCATAGTCAGGTGAGAGACAGAGGGGTAGGCAGGCATAAGGGCAACTATCTAGTAAATAAGCAAGGGAAGGGGCACATACAAGACAGCATAGCTTCCCCTGATCTGTACCCATGGGAAAGATGCATATTCAAATCCAAGAGCAAGAGTACATGTGCCTTTGGTAAATGTTGGACCCTACAGATAAGACCCTTCTTTGATGAGTTTGATATCCATTTGTTTATGGTATTTCTCAAGAAGAGCATTAAGAATTATCCAGATATACCAGGATTGTTTAGCAGGTGCTGCTACAAGTATGCAGGAAAGCCTAGTGCTAAAGAATTAAAGTAAGAAGCACCCATTTTGCAGGTGGTACCTAATACTCCCAGCACAGAGAACAGCTATCCAAGTGGACCAAATGACCAAATGGTAGGTGTATTATATTAATGAATGAGCCTCTGTCATCATGCTCAGGATCAGATCACTCCAAGATTTCCCTGTCTGTACAAGTAGTCTCTCTTCTGGTAGATGAAAAGATTATTTGTTTATTTGTTTTTGATTCAGGGGTCAGCAGGCCCTAAAGCTGCCTATCCCAAGGAAAAGAAAAGAGTTTTGGCTTTCTCCTTAGCTGGGTGGAGATTTTACAAAAATACCAAAATATATGCCCAAGAAGAAAGAACAATAATTTGCTAGGTGATATAACTAAATTAATGCCTTTATATCTGCATAGAAGATTCAAACAAAGTCAGGATTAGGGTCGGAGAATAATACAATAGATTATCCTCCAAAAATGAATGTAATGTTAAAAAGAGGACTATTATAAATGAAAGAAAAATGGAGGAAGAACAAACAGGCTATTTTTTTTTCCAAATCACACCAAGACTATATCAATTAGGAAGTAATCTAGTGAATATGATCAATGAACAGTGCCAAATTGGGCAATTTAATTTTAAAAAGCATAGTAGTCTTAACTATTAATACCCAAATAATTTATTTTACTTGATTAACAAATAAATTAAAAAAATTGTTACTATGGCATTTCACTGCATGTTACTTAAACACAGCAAAGTAACTAAGACACAGTCAGTAATGGCGTTTGCAATCATCTGGACATCTTCTGCATCTTACCCTAGGCTCTGGTAGACAGACAGGGCTAAGTGCTGGGAACACTTGCTTTTTCATCCACAATATAGCAAAGTTCTTGGATCACTAATTTATAATGATTTTGCAGTGTAACTGAGCACAAGCAATTGAGTGGAGAGATTAGCATTAACTGTGAGTTTCTTTACTGCTTCCTTTAAAAATATTTTTTTCAAAGTACAGTTAAATTGCCTCTGCGTAGGGAAAATCTAACATAAAATTTGAGCACGTCGGTTGTACAAGGGAAAGAAGACACTTCGTGATTCCATTATATCAAAGTCCTTGAGTCATAATTATGAGTGGCAGGTAATTATATTTGTAGTTAGAGATGCAGTATTTTGTGGGTTACACTTGAGTTGATCAGGCTACTGTATATGGCTGATTGATTTATCTCTCAAGTTGGTAATCAAATCAATTTACCCCTGAGTCTCAATTACTGAACATTCCATCAGCTATAAACATGGATAAAGAATGCCAATGATCAAAATCAGAGATCAACCTTCTTGCTGTCAACCAACCCAGAACTGGGCTTTTGGCCATTTGAAATATTTAAGCAACTTAGAAATAAATCCTCAATACATTGTTCAGCCTGGAGACATACTGCCCTCTAGTTAAATTGGTTAATTCCTAAAAAACACATTTATTGGAAGATGTAAATAAATGTGCCATCTATGAGTATTTCCATAACAAACCATTACTCTTACACGAAATGAGTGACAAAATCTGGCTTAGCAGCCTATCTTTAACTTCGTACAGATTTAGCAAATGTTGTGAAAATATTATCTCTTCTCATTTCTTTTCTCTACTTGTGACTCTCTTCTCCATTTGCTTTCTGATTTACTCTTATTTTGGGATATTTCCAAGCAATGTTTTTTTTTTTTTTTTTTTTTTTTTTTAAATTTTTTTTGAGTGACAAAATCTGGCTTAGCAGCCTATCTTTAACTTCGTACAGATTTAGCAAATGTTGTGAAAATATTATCTCTTCTCATTTCTTTTCTCTACTTGTGACTCTCTTCTCCATTTGCTTTCTGATTTACTCTTATTTTGGGATATTTCCAAGCAATGTTTTTTTTTTTTTTTTTTTGCTTTGTAAATTTGTTTATGCAGTTTATATAACAGAAGAAGGTAATGGAAAAAATGGACTGTGGAAAATTAGCATTTTCAGTAAAACTGCATCTAATTACAACTATTTGAGGGAAGGTAATTTTAATAAATAAAAGGAATATTCATACACACACACACACATATATGTACGTATGTATATATATATGCGCACATAGTGGTATATATTTCCAAAATATATGCAGCCACATTATTTTGAAGCATGTTGCATAAATAGAACTAAATTGAGGAAAAAATTTAACATAAAAGAAATGAAAAAATATAATATAGGAGGTTGTTTGATTGTTAAAGTTGGATCCAAAGGTGGGCAGCATTTGGTTGTGGTCATTCTTTTCTAAGAGCTGAGTCTTTGGCTTGAAAATCCAAAATTTGACTAAGTCATACTCCAAGCCCAACATAATATTTCAATTCGGAGCCAACATTTGTACTGACCATAATAATATTTTCTCTTATGAATAGCTCCCTGAACCTAATATCTTAGAATTTAGGAAACCATGTTGTGACTACATAGGGATCAAGTGTTCTGAAAATAAAATTAGTCAGGTTAAGATAAAGCCTACTAAACTATGCTCCCTTCTCAATAGAGAATACTTCTCTGGATACTTGTATTCTCACATGCAGTATATATCACTAGTTTCATTGATGGGATCACTGAGTGAGCAAATGGTCAATCTGTAAAGACAAAATGGAAACTCTAAAAAGAAAATTTCTATTATCCAACTTTGCTTGTTATATACTCCATGCATACTGTAAAACTATTTACTACATTATTACAGTAGATGTGTTCCTATATAACTAATTAGGTTATCACTTTCTTTGGTTAAGTAATTCTGTTCGCCTTGATTTTACTAAAGGCATCCCAAAGTTCTTATTGGCTCATGAGCATACATACAACATTCCTTATGTGATAATTCTGCAGATCCTCATACATAGCTATTTCTATATTCTTGTTCTTTGTTTTATTGTTTTGTTATACTCTCAAAAGATGACTTTAGCTTTGATTTCTAAGAGCAGAACCAGATTCTGTTGTTCTGTTGCAAGAAGTCAGCATTTCTAGTGTTGCTAATTCCTTTACTAAATACAATGGCTAGATATTTATAATTAAGGTATCAAAGTGTCAGTTTAAGTTGGACAGAATTGTGCTTATATTACAATTATGTAGAATTTGTTCTTTTAAATTGATTAACATTTTCATTATGAAATGCTTTTAGAATCCTTTTCTTCAATAAGTCTTATTAGGTAATGCAAGTGTAACTTGCAAGCAGTACTAGACTGTATTTTTGCAAATTCTAAACTAATAAAGTGTGAATTAGTAAGATTTAAAGGTATTTTCAATTTTTCTGGCAAACATAAATAACTATTTGAGCTTTAACCATGTCGCTGAGCTCATCTTGGCTAAATAGCTTGAAAGAGGAATAAAAAATAATATAAAAAATACTTTATTTAAAATATTTTAATATTTACTTGTACATATATTTGTGGGGTACCGTGTGTTGTTTCAATACATGCATATAGTGCACAATGATTTACTTAGGGAAGATAGCACAATTTTATACCTATTAGTCCACCACTTACCAAGCATACCTCATGGTCCAAAATGGGTGCTTCTNCGTGTGTTGTTTCAATACATGCATATAGTGCACAATGATTTACTTAGGGAAGATAGCACAGTTTTATACCTATTAGTCCACCACTTACCAAGCATACCTCATGGTCCAAAATGGGTGCTTCTGTCCAAGCCATAAGGTCTGCATTGCAAACAATGGGAGTAGGGAAGTGATTGAGGTGGGTATTATCCTTAAGGATAAAGATGTTTAAGGGTATTTTCTCTTTAAGGAGGTTTTTTGAAAATACCAATGCATCACTTTCACTTACATCTCATTTGTTATAACTTAAAGACATGACCACACCGAGGAAGAGAAGTTTCTAAGACAGTTTTTACTTTCTCAGAACTGACCATACACTCAGCTAAAAATTAGACCTATTAATTTAAGAGAAGGGAAGAATTAATATTGAGAGACAACTAGCCATCTCTACAAAGATAGTTCCTATAATAATTTCCATTTTATAGATGAGAAAATCCAGAGAGTTCAACTTAGTCAGGATCATTCAGCTAATAATTGGTGGTGCCTAATTAAGAATAGAAGCAATGTGACTCCAAAGCCTGTGTGTTGACTCCAATACTATACAACTTCCACTGTTCACTGTAGAAAATAAATTCTTTATTTTAATATCGCAAAAAAAGTTTCATGGAATTCATTAACAATTAATTGTATGTTGTCAAGTGGCTAAAAAAAAGAAACAAATGTTCTCATCACAAAGAAATGATAAATTTTTGCAATGATGAATTTGCTAACTACTCTGATATGATCACTACACATTGTATACATAGATTGAAATGTAATTCTGTATTCCATAAATATGTACAAAAATAAATTTCAATTAAATAATAAAAAGTTCTATGGAGCCAAATTGATTTGACTTTTCTATTTTCTTCCCTTGCTCTCATACTTGGAGATAAGAAATGACTGTAGCTGCCAGTCCTGATACTAACCAGCACAATTTTTGAAATTCACAGGTTGGGAGCAGAAATAGCTGTCAGGTCAATCTATCTTCTTCCTTGGTTACACCAATTTTAAAAAGCTAGTTCCTGTACCGGCATGTTAGTAATGGATAAGCTTAATGTTTAAGGAAGGATATAAGTAATAAAACACAATTTTGAGTCTTTGAGATTATATTTTAAATAACCTTTTAAAATGGAAACTCTATTTCAGAAATAGATATATTTTAAATAAAAATTTAAGTTGACTAGCAAGACTGCTTACTGTTTTTTCAACCAGTTTTAAAAGAGTGTAGCTGATACTCATGATTCTTTATAACTATCTCCCAACATTTCTTACACAACTCAATTTCTTCACTATTTATTAACTACATTTATCAGTATTTTCCATATGTAGCAAAGAACTTTTTCTTACTGTACAGCAAAATAAGCAGGAAAACATTAATGGGAAATTATATTAATTGTATTAAAAATGTACTAAATTATTTTTAATTGCCATTTAAATTATTCTGCCTATAATCCATTTCCTAGACTGAGAATTTTGTCATTGGCTTTAAACCTTAAATGCATTTTATATACTTAAATATAAAGTTATGAAAATCTGTGACACCATATAAATACAGTTCATTTCTTCCTGAGATCCTGGCTCTATTACATTGCTGTACATAAAAATGCATGTAGTAGATTAGAGAGAGAAGAGAGAAAATATATGCAGAGAGAAAAAATTACTATTTTTTCTTAGCTTTTGAAAAGTGTCTGATGCTGTCTCAGTAATTACTTTCACTAATGTGACAATATTTTGATCTAAGAGTAATATGGAGGTTGGTAGAAATTTTGCACCTTATCCTCCGTGACCCTCTCTTGAGTGGCAGAACATGAAGCTGTTAATTAAATAGTCAGTGACTGTACAGTGTAAGTTGACTTATCGCATTAGAAGTTACATGAATTCCACAGCTCTGGCAATTGCAAAGTAATTTCCTTTAATCTTCATTTACAGGAATTTTGCTACAGCTTGGGCTAATATTTATGGCACACTGTCGGATGCAGCAATCATGACAGGGCCTTCGGTGAGGGGAGCACTGAGTTGGCAGCCTAGAATTCCAGAGCACATGTCAACGGACAAGGCATTTAGGATGTGGCAATGAACTGGAGAGTTGTCACACTGAGATTTCTGTTATNGATGAAGAGTGGAATTGCATACTTTGCAACTAATGTGTTCTTCATTGATTTATTGCTTTGTTTTGTTTAAAGATAATTTTCATCAGCATATGTACATGGCATTCAATCTCCTTTGTTGGATAAACAACTCTCTTTTTTTAAATTTATTTTTTAACTGTACATATCTATGGAGTACAAAGTGATATTTTAATACATGTATACAATGTATAATGTTCAAAACAGGGTAATTAGCATATCTATCACCACAAACATTTATCATTTCTTTGTGTTGAGAACATTTGAACTTTTCTAGCTGTTTGAAAATATACAATTCTTGTGGAAACACAAAATACCCCAAATAGCCAAAGCAATTTTGAGCTAAAAGAAAGTGATCTATAGATCTAATACAATCCCCATCAAAATACCAATGACATTCTCCACAGAAATGGAAAAAACAATCTTACCTTTCATATGGAAAAACAAAAGACCCTGAATAGCCAAAGCAATCCTGAGCAAAAAAACTAAAGCTGGAGGCATAACTCTGCCTGACTTCTAATTATACTACAAAGCTGTTGTAATCAAAACAGCATGGTACTGGAGTAAAAATAGACATTCACACCAGTGGAGTAGACTAGAGAACCTAAAAATCACTCCTCAGGCTTATAGCCATCTGATATTGGACAAAGGCAACAGAAATCCACATTGGGGAAAAGATTGCCTCTTCAACAAGTGGTGCTGGGAAAACTGGATATCCATGTGCAGAAGAATGAAACTAGACAGGCATCTCCCACCATACACTAAAATCAGCTCAAAATGGATTAAAGACCTAGGTAGAAGACCTAAAACTATGAAATTACTAAGGGAAAATATAGGTGAAACACTTCAGCAGTTAGATCAAGGCACAGGCTTTATAAACATGAGCCCAAAAGCACAAGCAGCAAAAGAAAAAAAATAAACAAATGGGACTATATCAAAGTAAAAAGTTTCTGCACAGCAAAGGAAAAAATCAACAGAGTGAAAAGACAACCTACAGAGTGGCAGAAAGTTTTTGCTAACTATGCATCCAACAAGGGATTAATATCCAGAATATACATAGAACTCAAGCAATTATATAGTAAAAAACAAATGACCCAATTAAAAAATGCGCAAAGGAGCAGAATAGATATTTTTCAAAGGAAGATATACAAATGGCCAACAGATGCATGAAAAAATGCTCAACACCACTAGTCATCATAGAAATGCAAATTAAAACCACATTGAGATACCACTTCACTCCATTTAGACTAGCTATAATCTAAAATGGTGAATAACAAATGCTGGCAAGGGTGTAGAGAGAAGAGAACACTCCTGCACTGTTGGTGGGACTGTAAATTAGTACAACCACCATGGAAAACTCTATGGAGGTTTCTCAAACAACTAAAGATAGATCTTATATATGGTCCAGCAATCCCTCTTCTGGGTATATATCCAGAGGAATGGAAATCATGCCAAAGAGGTACCTGCACTCCCATGTTCACGGCAGCTCTGTTTATAATAGCCAAGATATGGAACCAACCTAAATGTCCATCAATGGATGATTGGATAAGGAAACTGTGGCATATATACACTATGGAATACTACTCTGCCATAAAAAAGAATGAAATACTCCCATTTGCAACAACATTGATGAGTTTGGAGAAACATGTTGAGTGAAATAAGCAGAGCACAGAGGGATAAATACTGCATGTACTCACACATAAGTGGGAGCTAAGAGAGAAAGAAGGAAGGAAAGAAAGACTGCAGTGGTGTGTTGGACTTGCAGAGGGAGAGAGCTAACCTAGGGATACAGAGTGGAGCAGGGGGAAGAGGGATAGGGAGGGAGGTTTGGATAATTAGGTGGGGGACACTGGGTATAATCACAATTTGTGATAATGGGCATGCTGCCCATATGGATCTGACCATCACATCTTGGGCATGAGTGGTGACAATCAGCTTTGTGTCTCATGAATATTCATAACAAATGGGAAAAAAAAGACTTACATGTATAACCTGTAGCTATAAAATTACTAGAAGAAAACATACGGGAAACACTCCAAGATATTGGTCTGGGTAAAGATTTTATGGATGAGACTTCAAAAGTACAGGCAAGAAAAGCAAAAATAGGCAAATGGGACTACATCAAACTAAAAAGCTTCTGCACAGAGAAGGAAACAACCAACAGAGTAAAGAGGCAACCTGCAGAATGAGAGAAAGAATTTGCAAACAATTTATCTAACAAGGGATTAATATGTACAATATATAAGGAACTGATACAACAGCAAATAAATGAATAATCTGATTTTAAAAATGGGCAAATGACTCGTCTGGACATTTCTCAAAAGAAGACATACAAATGGCCAACAGGTACATGAAAAAATGCTTGACATCACTAATCATCAGGGAAATGTGAATCAAAACCACAGTGAGATATCGTTACCATCCCAGTCTGAATGGCTTTTATCAAACAAACAAAAAAATGCCAAATAGTGGTGAGGATGTAGAGAAAAGGGCGTTTTCATATGCTGTTGGTGGAAATGTAAACTATTACAACCATTATGAAAAACTGTATGGAGGTCTCTCAAAACAAAACAAACAACAACAAAAAAACCAAACACACACACACACAAAACTAGAACTACCATATGATCCAGCAATCCCATTAATGTGTAGTTATCCAAATGAAGGGAAATCAGTACATTGGAGAGGTATTTTCTCTCCCATGTTTATTGCAGCGCTATTCACAACAGCCAAGATAAGGAATCAACCTAAGTGCCAATCAACAGATGAACAGATAAAGAAAATGTGGTATACTCTTGTATATACAATGAAATACCATTCAGTTATTAAAAAAATGAAATTCTATCATTGGCAGCAACATGGATGAGCCTGGAAGACATTATATTAAGTGAAATAAGTCAGGCACAAAATGATAAATACCTTATGTTCTTACTCATATTTGGGAGCTAAAAAAGTTGAGCTCGTAAAAGCAGAGAGTAGAATTGTGCTTCCTAGAGGCTGGGAAGGAGACTGGAGAGAGGGAAATAATGATGAAGAGTGGAATTGCATACTTTGCAACTAATGTGTTCTTCATTGATTTATTGCTTTGTGCTTCCTAGAGGCTGGGAAGGAGACTGGAGAGAGGGAAATAAGGTAAGGTTGGTTAAGGATACAAACTTACAGCTAGCTATGCGGAATATGTTCTAGGGTTCTGTAGTAGTTCTAGGTGTCTGTAACTACCAATAATTTATTGTATACTTTCAAACAACCCTCTTTTGACATCTACTCTCTATCTACGACTTCTTCAGGATAACTTTTTAAAAGAGGCACTGTAGTCACTGTGTCCACTTATCACCTCATGTTCTCTCCTCAGCTCACTCCAGTCTGGTGTCAGTCCCTTCACACCACTGAGACTGTTCTCGTCAAGGTCAACAGAGTGTCCATGCCGCTAAATTCAGTCACTTACCTCCCTGACCCCTACCCCCTTATCAGAATTTGACTCAATTACCAGTTTCTCCTTGAAAGAATATCTTCTTATCTTGGCTTTTGTGATCTAACCCTTTTTCCAGGCTCTGATTTCTCTTCCCTGTTTAATCTTATTATGTCTTCTCTTTTCCATATCTACAATCTCTCAAGGCTTGACTTAATCTGTCATTGGATTGCCTAATTTATTTCTATATCTTTCAGTATCCTTCTATGTTTTTTTTTTGGATCCCAAATTTATATTTCCATTTATAATCTTTCCCTGGACACCAGATCCATGTCCAGCTTCTTACTGGACTTTTCCACATGGACACTTTATAGGCATCTGAGAATAACAATAGCCAAAAAAATTCTTGACACCTACTTCCCTTACTCTAATCTGCTACCTTTATTCTTTCCTATACCAGAAAATAGCCCCTTAATCTATCCATTAGCTTAAGCAAAGAATCTAAAAGTTAACTTCAATTCCTCTGCTTAGCCTGTTCTGCATAACAATCAACAGCTCTTTACTCTGCCTCCAGAATACATGCCAAATCCCCCCACTTCTTCCATCAACAGTTTTTACTTCTGTCCAAGTCATGTTCATATATAATGTGTACTAAAGCAGTAGTTCTCTTTGGTCCTCTTGTTTCTACTCCTATAATCCACTCTTTACACAATAACCTGAGTGATTTTTTAAAAGAGTAATTAGATCATGTCCTTTTCCTTAAACCCATGCTTATCATCATACTCATAAGTAAATTCTTACTTATTTTAGCTATAAGGTCCTATATGATCTACCCCCTGCTTATTGCTCTCAGTTACAATTCTCCCCTCTTCCAGAACAATGCAGTCATTATGGTTATCTCTGTTTTCAGAAACATCAAAGCTGAGGTTCGTTGCACCATCCCTGTCCCTTCCTTCTAAATCTGTTTTTCCATTTATCTTTTATTTGTTAGCTAATTAATTCATTAATTAATATGTATGTAATTTTTTTTTTTTATACATCTCTCTCCTTGTAGTATGTATGCCCCTAGTAAGCAGGATATGTTTCTCCTGTTCTTGGGGCATCACTAATGGCTCTTACAGGGCCGTGGATGCTCAAAAAATATTCATTGAAAAAAACAGAGTTAAATAGTTCTGATTTTCTCAGTCTATTTGCAGATAGTGATTTATCTTAGGATTTTTCTTTTTCTTTTCCTCTTCATTCTTCTGGTGAGAGAATCACTCAGTTGAGCATGTGTACTTTCTCTCTCTGTCATATATATATACGAAGTCTTCAAAAAGCTAGTAGAAGGATTCCTTTTATCTTGAAATTCTATTTGTCCATGAACTTTTTGAAGTACCCGTATGCATGTGTATATACCTCCATTTCCTTCTAGCCAGAGACCTCTATAATAAGTACATTGACTAAGACTCCCAGCATTGCAGGGCATTGAGGATAGTCGTACAGATACCACTGGGACCTTATTTCTATTTTATTTTCCTGCTC
>NW_007731870.1:133519-135132 GCF_000696425.1 Galeopterus variegatus
GGCATTGAGGATAGTCGTACAGATACCACTGGGACCTTATTTCTATTTTATTTTCCTGCTCTGCCCAGGCAAGGGTGGCTCCTAATTATGGCTGCACAGGCTGATTTGTAACTGATGTAACACTTCTGATGTTCACCCCGGGTCCTGCAAAGGATATCTACTGGATTTTTAAAAAATCTTTCTTCTTGGTAGTAGTATTATTATTTTTGATTGTGTAATACTACCACATCTTACCCTTGATCTTAGACCTTGATGGACCCTGATTGCCTTAAGTCAATGAACGCAGTTCTGGAATATAAGTTAGTTCTGAGATGGGCAAGTAAATTAGAACAAACCTCATGAATTTTGCTGTAAATTCTTGAGTGTGGGATTTTTGTACCCCATGGGTGTGAACAAGAGACTATAATCTGGAAGCCATTTGGGCATGACAAGAGGCAGCTTCCCAAGAATAGGGCCAACAAGAGGAATTGAGGTGAAAAATGATTCCTGTTCAATCACAAGAATAAATTTCACCTGAGGCTAATCATGTTTTCAAACTTTTCAGTCATATGAGCCTTTATTGTTTAATTCAGTTGGGATTTAGTGCTCTGTTAATGGAAACTGAAAATATTGTGTTTACTGAAAAGGTAAATCATGCCCATCTGAGAATAAAGCAGGTCTGAATCATTGGAAATTTAACTTAGACCCTACTTTGTTAGTTATATTAGATTATATTGGTGGTGCTCAAACCAAGTGTATAGAGCCTTGACTCTGCAAACAAATAAACAAAAACTCACAAGCAAGAGGACATCGAGTCAAATATCTTTTTGATCCTGCTTATTGACAGGCAGTTGGAAGGTTGACTGAACCAAAGATTTTTTAGGCAGAAAGGACTACTGGGAAGGAAAGATANGACACAGGGTGAATCAGTGATGGGATGGAGGAGAAAAAAGAAAAGAGAGAAAATCTCTGATGAATAATAAATCGAGTCTGCTGGTTCTCCAAGCAGACAGAGAGGATCCAAAACCATCTGGCCATTTGGAGACTGTAGAGGACAACAGGTGCAGGTGCAAGCATTCCTCTTGCGTGTGTGGCGTCCTTTGGACATTGATGTATCGAGTCAGATGCATGGGCCTAGAGTTCACGAAAGTGATATGATAGACACTATAGGTGCAAATCTGGGAGTTTACTTTTGCGTTTCTTTCTTTTGACAAGCATTTATTTAGCACGTGCTATGTATGGTTGTCATGCTAGACAATGGATATGCAGTTTTAAGCTACTCCAATACAGTCTGTCTTCCTAGAACTCAGAATTTGGAAGAGGAGAAAATCCTAAATAACTAACCTCATAAAATTATAGAATTTAACATCCGAACTCGTGTCACGAAGGAAAATGACAGGAGGATGTAAGACTGAGAGCTCTGAGGCTCAGGAGAGCTCTCTCTTTTGAACAAAACTCTAGAGTGAGACCTGATGGTGAGAACCAGAGAGCTGGGTAAAGAGGATTCGGCACATTGGTTGTGGGCAGAACTGTGAGAATATCTGTGAGGGCCTGTGATAAAATGTGTAAAGTAAAAAGAGCACCAGATTAAAGATGGATCCTGGATGCAGCCACCTGCAAGGAGTGCGTCTCTG
>NW_007731870.1:136119-148012 GCF_000696425.1 Galeopterus variegatus
TTGCCGGACACGAAAAAAGACAAAAAAAAAAACCATATTCTTAAACAATTGGGTGTCTCCAGTAGAAACTCTTATTTCCCTAATGACCTTGTTTCATACATATGTATGTGTGTGTATACATATGTGTGTATATCACTTCATGCATAAAACATAGACATACAAACATGAGTGTGCTTCAAAAAGTTCATGAAAAAATAGAATTGAAAGATAATACAAATCCTTCCATGAACTTTTTGAAATACCTTCTTATATATATAATGTATATATTAGAAAATCGAATGGAGTTTCCGTACATGTCCATCGCCTCATATTTCAACATACCTGTATCTGTATACGTAGACTTTTCCTTCCCTCTTACATAAAGTATTATCCATGTTCCTATTTAAGGACCTCTCCTAACTTGTCCTGCATACCCCCTTTCTCTTATTTTCTCAAGGATGCTGCTTTACCTGTCACCCTGTCTACATTATCATCCACCCCGTCCCCCGCTTTTCTGGATTCCCGATATACAAAGTTTCTGTGAAATCATCCATCTTAAAAACAAAACAAAACAAAGTCTTTCTTTGATCTCATTAACTTGATCCACCAGCAAGTTTTTCTACTCCCTTTTACAGCAAAATATTTTGAAAAAGCTGCATAGAGAGAAAACAAATTTCTCTCCTTCAGCTCTCTGGGAAATCATTTCATTCAAGCATCTGTCCTCACCCTCTTCTGCTGCCAAATAACACGGTTTGTTTGTGGTCATCACTATTTTGTTAGAGCAGTGGCATTTGATACCCTAATCATTCCCTGTTTCTTGGAATAGTGCCGTCACCTGGCTTCTTCGAACACCACCTTCTATTATTCACCATCCCCACCCCCACTTCACTAGCTTCTTATTCCTCATCATCTTTCCTGGTTCCTTCTCATTGCCCTGGCCTCTAAGCGTGGAAATCATCCAGGACTCAGTCCTTTGGTCTGTTTTCTTTCCTATATTCATTTACACCCTAGGTGATTTCATCCAAATCTCACAGCTTTTAAATATTATCTGTATGCTAATGATAGCTGTATGAATTTGGATTTTCCCAGAAGTAGGCCCTGAGATAAGAATTCAAGAGCAAGTCGTTATTTGGAAGATGATCCCAAGACACTTTAATAGGGGTGTGGGAAAGTGAGAAAAAGAAGGGAACACACCAATAAATAGTGCCTTATTGAGCAAGATATCACTGTGGACAAGTACAGCTTAATTTTCATGGGGGGATTCTGGGAGCCAGTGTACAGCAAATAATTCAGATTTATCCATTTCTGGTCAACTAAAATTTCCTGGCACTTCCAGCCTTCCACAGTTTAAGGCAATCCAATGGCCAGAGAAAGCCCTTAAGCCAAGTCACAGTACTAACAGTTGGAAGTTGGACAAATGCAAGTGAAAATGGTGCTGAGAGGCTGTGGTTGTGCATCAGCAATATATGCCACAACTGCTGGATCTTCAGGTTAGTTCTCTCCTATGAATTCAGCTGCCTGTCCAACATCTTAAATAGCTAATATGCACATCAATCTGACATGCCTAAAAACAAAACTGCTGATTCTCATTCTTCTGAACCTATTCTCCCCTAGAATTCCCTCATTTCTGTAATTTGAAATTCTATTCTCTCAAGTTGCTCGGACAAAACCTTTGGGATATCCTGAATGTTCTTGTCTCTTTCTTTCATACTCCACTTCCAGACTGTCAGCTCATCCGGCTGCTTCTCAGCACTTCCACTGCCACCGTCATTTCCCGCATGCGTTATTGCAATTGACTCTTAACTGGTCTTTTCCTGTTTCCATCCTTGCTTTTGACCTTCTTATAATCCATTATGTATAGACCAACCAAAGTGATATTTTAAATTTAAATTATACCATGTCAAAGATTTCTCATCTCATTCAAATTAAAAACCAGGGTCCTAATTATGACCTACAAGGTGGTAGAAAATTTAACCCTTAGTTATCCATCTCACTTCATATTTGACTGCTCTCTTCTTTGTTCTTTCCTCTCTAGCCATACTGGCCTTCTAGAATTTTCTTAACTATACCAAACTTGTTCTCAGGGTTTCACATTGTTGTTTATTCTTCTTGCGTTAGTTTTACACCAAATGGCTGTACAACTGGCTTGTTCATGTATGCCCTTCAGGTTTCTGTGTTAATTTCATAATATCAGAAATGCTCCCTTAGGTAAAGTTGCACCATATACTCCATCATTTTTTATCATCTTATCTTGATCCCTTCATTACTTTTACTACCATTTGATATTATATATATGACATATATATAATTTATATCTATATATATCTACCTATGTCTGTGTCTCTATCTCTAACACTATCTCTAGCTCTATATCTATCTCTATCCCACGAATGGATTCAGAGGGCTTTGTGTGTTTCATTTACTGCTGCCATCCTAGACCTAGAAGTAAGCCAGGCACAGAGGGAAAAGTATCACATGTCATCCCTTATAAGTNAATCCATTATGTATAGACCAACCAAAGTGATATTTTAAATTTAAATTATACCATGTCAAAGATTTCTCATCTCATTCAAATTAAAAACCAGGGTCCTAATTATGACCTACAAGGTGGTAGAAAATTTAACCCTTAGTTATCCATCTCACTGCATATTTGACTGCTCTCTTCTTTGTTCTTTCCTCTCTAGCCATACTGGCCTTCTAGAATTTTCTTAACTATACCAACCTTGTTCTCAGGGTTTCACATTGTTGTTTATTCTTCTTGCGTTAGTTTTACACCAAATGGCTGTACAACTGGCTTGTTCATGTATGCCCTTCAAGTTTCTGTGTTAATTTCATAATATCAGAAATGCTCCCTTAGGTAAAGTTGCACCATATACTCCATCATTTTTTATCATCTTAACTTGATCCCTTCATTACTTTTATCACCATTTGATATTATATATATGACATATATATAATTTATATCTATATATATCTACCTCTGTCTGTGTCTCTATCTCTAACACTATCTCTAGCTCCATATCTATCTCTATCCCACTAATGGGTACAGAGGGCTTTGTGTGTTTTGTTTACTGCTGCCACCCTAGACCTAGAAGTAAGCCAGGCACAGAGGGAAAAGTATCACATGTCATCCCTTATAAGTGGGAGCTAAGAGAAAAAGAAGGAAGGAAAGACCACAATGGTGTGTTGGACTTGCAGAGGGAGAGGGCATACCCTGGGTTGCGCAGTGGGGTGGTGGAGGGGGAGGGAGATCTTGGATTAATTGGGTGGGGGACACAGGGAATAACTGCAATTTGTGGGAATGGGTATGCTGATAGTAATGATCTGGCCATCATATCTTGGGCACAAATGGTGATGGTCAGCTTTGTACCCCATGAATATGTATAACCAATCAAAAAAAAAAATTCTTGGCACTCATAAATTCTGAAAGAAAAAAAAATGTTAGAACAAAATGAACTATTTCCTAAAACTCTTAATAATTTATTTGTCTTTTGTAGGTTTTTTTTTTTTTTCCTTTTTGTCTTTTTTTCGTGTCCGACAACGGATTGCAACCCTCAGTGTCGTGCCCGTACCAGACCGGGACTGGCAACAGGATCACAACCCTCGGTGTTGCGCCCGCACCTCGCTCAGCCAGTGAGCGGGAACCGGTCTGCATGTGGGATCCGAACCCTCGGCGAGAGCGCCGCCGCGCTCCCAAGCGGCGCACTGTAGCAGTGCACCACCGGGCCGGCCCTTGTAGGTTTTTAAGATAATTTATTCTTGCCTCAAATTAGAATGTATAAGTGGAAGATATAAGAAATTCACATATAAAATTATGTCTTTAAAAGTAAATCTCTATAGTTTAAGATACCCACAGAAGAAAATCAATCGGTGCAATAGGTTCTAAAGATTGTTTGGGCTTCTCTTTTTACATTACAGTATATGAGTAAGGAAAGATATCCTTTTGAAGGGAAAGGAGAGTAGAACATATTTAATTTTGATTAAAATATTATTATGTGCTCGAAAATTCATAGAAGATACTAAAATATTTAGGAATTATTAATATTATTCTCTGCTTGGAAAAACAATAAAAATTAACTACAAGAAGAAATCATGTTGTTTAGGAACCTTTCACAAAAATATACCAGGTGTTATGCATAGTGGTTTCATAAGATGCTGGAATCCAGGAGAGTGGGAAACAAGAGGGAGGGTGTACTAACAATTCAATGACCAGAATCACTCTAATTTGTCCTATCCTATTACATTTCTCTACATTTTAGCCTAGTGAGTGTTGGCAGAAGAGTGCATTCTAAAAGAGTCTTCTTGATATTTGAAGGAGGTCAGATTTACATTATTTTTTAGAAAAAGAATTTGAGAGCAATTAATTATTGGCATTGTACTAGGTACTGCATCTATTGAAGGATTCAAAATGTAATAATAACATTATGGTGTGTTAACCACTGTAAAGGCAGGTATTGAGTGTTTCTAAGTGGGGGTAAATAAATCCCACTGGTATGTTGGGAAAGCCTTCCCTGAAGACATGACTCAAGCTGAGTGTTGGAGAACAAACAGCAGTCAGCTCTACAAATAAAGGGGTAGGGTAAGAGTTCCAGGAAGATGCAAGAGGTTGTGTGAAGGTGCCAACACATACACTTTCAGTGCAAGGCTCATTCAGGAAACTGTACATGTGTTAGTTAAGCTGAAGCCAAGAATAAATGTGGAGAAGCAGCAAAGAAACTGCTGATATGATCACAAAAGTCTTTTATATCTGGCTAGGTGTTTTAATTTTATTCTAAAATATATGCTGAAGGAGAGTGATATATTTGTATTTTAGAAATATCCTTGTAGGAGCAGTTTGGAGGATAGATTAGAAGAGAGGGTATACTGGAGGAAAGCTAGGAGAAAATTTTATGATTCATGGTGATACTAATAAATATTGGAGCTAAGTCATTGTTAGTGAAATGTTGAGGTGAATAATAAGCACATATTTTAGAAAGACAGAATGTTTAAGGCTTACATTGGATTTGGGGAGTCAGTGATGAGTAGGCATCTAGGATAATTTTTAGGCTTCTCATTTTGATGACTTTTGAATAGTAGTGATATCTTCTATTAGTAGGGATTCCAGATGTGGAGAGTTTGGGAATGGGGGAGGGAAAGGGGTGATAAGATGATAAGTTCAGTTGTGGAAATGATCAGTTGTATGTACTGTGGAACATTTAAGTAGAAATTCAGTAAGCAGTTAATTATCTATTTTTGGAGCTCATTGAAAATGGGGGTCCTGGATAAATTTGTGTGTAATCAGAAGGTTTGGAGAAGTGTACTCTGATGGGTCAGAGCATGTGACACAGTATTTAATGATGTTAATGATGATTACAAAAAGATTAGCTTACAACAGAGACTGATAACTAGCAGAAGCCAGGCAAATAGAATACTACCAGGANTTGCAGAGGGAGAGGGCATACCCTGGGTTGCGCAGTGGGGTGGTGGAGGGGGAGGGAGATCGTGGATTAATTGGGTGGGGGACACAGGGAATAACTGCAGTTTGTGGGAATGGGTATGCTGATAGTAATGATCTGGCCATCATATCTTGGGCACAAGTGGTGATGGTCAGCTTTGTACCCCATGAATATGTATAACCAATCAAAAAAAAAAAAAGTTCTTGGCACTCATAAATTCTGAAAGAAAAAAAAATGTTAGAACAAAATAAACTATTTCCTAAAACTCTTAATAATTTATTTGTCTTTTGTAGGTTTTAAAGATAATTTATTCTTGCCTCAAATTAGAATGTATAAGTGGAAGATATAAGTAATTCACATATAAAATTATGTCTTTAAAAGTAAATCTCTATAGTTTAAGATACCCACAGAAGAAAATCAATCAGTGCAATAGGTTTCAAAGATTGTTTGGGCTTCTCTTTTTACATTACAGTATATGAGTAAGGAAAGATATCCTTTTGAAGGGAAAGGAGAGTAGAACATATTTAATTTTGATTAAAATATTATTATGTGCTCGAAAATTCATAGAAGATACTAAAATATTTAGGAATTTTTAATATTATTCTCTGCTTGGAAAAACAATAAAAATTAAATACAAGAAGAAATCATGTTGCTTAGGCACCTTTCACAAAAATATACCAGGTGTTATGCACAGTGGTTTCATAAGATGCTGGAATCCAGGAGAATGGGAAACAAGAGGGAGGGTGTACTAACAATTCAATGACCAGAATCACTCTAATTTGTCCTATTACATTTCTCTACATTTTAGCCTAGTGAGTGTTGGCAGAAGAGTGCATTCTAAAAGAGTCTTCTTGATATTTGAAGGAAGTCAGATTTACATTATTTTTTAGAAAAAGAATTTGAGAGCAATTAATTATTGGCATTGTACTAGGTACTGCATCTATTGAAGGATTCAAAATGTAATAATAACATTATGATGTGTTAACCACTGTAAAGGTGGGTATTGAGTGTTTCTAAGTGGGGGTAAATAAATCCCACTGGTATGTTGGGAAAGCCTTCCCTGAAGACATGACTCAAGCTGAGTGTTGGAGAACAAACAGCAGTCAGCTCTACAAATAAAGGGGTAGGGTAAGAGTTCCAGGAAGATGCAAGAGGTTGTGTGAAGGTGCCAACACATACACTTTCAGTGCAAGGCTCATTCAGGAAACTGTACATGTGTTAGTTAAGCTGAAGCCAAGAATAAATGTGGAGAAGCAGCAAAGAAACTGCTGATATGATCACAAAAGTCTTTTATATCTGGCTAGGTGTTTTAATTTTATTCTAAAATATATGCTGAAGGAGAGTGATGTATTTGTATTTTAGAAATATCCTTGTAGGAGCAGTTTGGAGAATAGATTAGAAGAGAGGGTATACTGGAGGAAAGCTAGGAGAAAATTTTATGATTCATGGTGATACTAATAAATATTGGAGCTAAGTCATTGTTAGTGAAATGTTGAGGTGAATAATAAGCACATATTTTAGAAAGATAGAATGTTTAAGGCTTACACTGGATTTGGGGAGTCAGTGATAAGTAGGCATCTAGGATAATTTTTAGGCTTCTCATTTTGATGACTTTTGAATAGTAGTGATATCTTCTATTAGTAGGGATTCCAGATGTGGAGAGTTTGGGAATGGGGGAGGGAAAGGGGTGATAAGATGATAAGTTCAGTTGTGGAAATGATCAGTTGTATGTACTGTGGAACATTTAAGTAGAAATTCAGTAAGCAGTTAATTATCTATTTTTGGAGCTCATTGAAAATGGGGGTCCTGGATAAATTTGTGTGTAATCAGAAGGTTTGGAGAAGTGTACTCTGATGGGTCAGAGCATGTGACACAGTATTTAATGATGTTAATGATGATTACAAAAAGATTAGCTTACAACAGAGACTGATAACTAGCAGAAGCCAGGCAAATAGAATACTACCAGGAGACAATGGGGAAAATGTTAAATGTGAATGTGTATAAACGAGTTTAAAATTTTTTGGCCTAAAATTTTATATTAGGGTTCTCCAAAAAAACAAACCAAGAGAGTGTGTGTATGCATATCTACACACCTAACATACACATATACAGTTCTAACCCTAACCCTAACCCTAACACTCTATTGGTCTCCTTTTCTGGAGAATAGATATGCAGATATATATGTATATAAACACATATGTGTAGATTTACTATAGAAATTAGCTTTCGTGGTTATAGAGGCCAAGAAATCACATTTTCTGTCATCTGCAAGTTGGAAAAAAAGAAAAGCTGGTGGTATAATTCAGTCAGAATCTGAAAGCCTGAAAATGAGGACAGAAGACAGTGGCATAAGTCCTGGTCTGAACCCAGAAGCCTGAGAACCAGGAGCACTGATGTCTGAAGGCAGGAGAAGAGATGGATGGTGTCAGCTCAAGCACAGAGAGTGAATTCATTTTTCTTCTGACTTTTCATTCTATTTGGGCCTTCAACAAATTGGACAATGCCTGCCTACACCGGTGAGAACAGACCTTTACCTAGTTTACAGATATGAATGCCACTGTTTTCTGGAAACACCTTTTTATGCACATCCAGAAATAATGTCTCACCAACAAACTGATCATCCCTTAGCCCAGTCAAGTTGACACATAAAATTAACCATCACACATTTGCTTTGCCTCATGCTTTTAAAAATGACAGAGAGATTTTGAGGCTTTACTAATACAATGATAATAGGAAATATGAGGGTAATTTTCTTAGAACAGAGATTCTTAATGCTTTGAAGAGTCGGATAATCTGATGATAGATGTGAAGTTTCCTCCTAGGAAAAAACCTACATGTTGATTGGCTCATTGGTTTGAACAATGCATTCTTTTTCATCCTTAGTCCAGAAGATGATCCATATTTTTGTGAGATAGGCAGGGGTATACACTTACGGTCTTGTTTAAGGGCTATGATAACTCTTTTGCTCTCTGTCATGAAATAGTACAAAAGTTGGGACCGGATGAAAAGAAGTGACAAAAATATTGAAATGTATGTCCTCCAGCAAGTGTGAGATAAAGCCTCTGAAAATTCATGGGCCTAATACATCAGTGAAGTTTTTAGGGGTCCAGTGAAGCATGCTGAGATATCCTTTCCAATGGAAAGTACAAATGATTGCAGCTCTTACCTCCCACTACTAAGAAGGAAGTACAATGACTAGTATGTCATTTTGGGATCTGAAGGCAGCATAATCTCAAACTTGGGAATATTTTGACCAATTTACTGAGTGATGAGAAAATCCACAGGTGTTAAGTGAGGCTAATAGAAGAAAGAACTCTGAAGCGGGTCTGGGTTGTGATGCAAATAGCCCTGACACTGTGCTATACCCCGCAACAGAACCTCTGTTATTAGTAGTTAATTGTGGCGTGAAAAGATGCCATGTAAAATTTATGTCAAACTCCACTTAGAGAATTACAACAGAGACCCCCTAGACTTCTGGAGCAGTACTATGCCACTAACAGCAGCAAATTCTACACCAATCAAAAGAAGAAGTGTGTGGAATCCCACTAGGCCTGGGTGATATGGAGCACCTGGCCATGGGACACCAAATGACAGTGTTGCCAGAACTTTTCATCATGAGCTGGGTTATGTCAGACTAATCAATTCACAAGGTTGCAGGGGTAGGAACATGTGTGTAGCAACAATTAATGAGATGAAAGTGGTATATCTGGGATGGGGCATGAGGAGGGCCGGGGGCACAGGTAAATTTCCTGAACAGGTGGCTCAGCCTCCCCTATCATTCACCAGCAGCTGATGGAGAAGGAAAAAGTCCAAGCTTGATCCATGTATAGGTTAGCTCAGTATATGAATGTGAACTGAAAACAGAAAGCTGCTGCGTTACAACCCTACTCAGGTACGATGCTGAAAGACAGTGATCAGGAGAAATCTTCCCCACAGGCAGAGCTTCAGGTGGTCTACTTGTGCGGAGTGACATGGTCCAAACTAAGAATGGAAGAATGGACCACGGGGAAAGACTAAATTGATTGGCAACATACATATGTACACACATGCGTGCACACACACACACACACACATCATCATCATCATCATCAGCCTTGAAAAAAAAAAAAGGAAATCCTGCCATTTATGACAACATGGATGAAACTGATGGACATTATACTAGATAGACAGGTAGAACAAAAAGTTAGTGTTCACTTTAGAGAAAGGGCAAATTTGCTATCTCTACTGGATCTGAGACATCCATTTTCTCCTGCCCTAGGACATCAGAAATCCAGGTTTTGGGCTTCTGGACTCTGAGACCTACACTAGCAGTCCCTAAGGTTCTTAGGACTTTGGGCTGAGACTAAATTACACAGTGGACTTTACTGATGCTCTAGCTTGTGGAAGGCAGAGTGTGGGGCTTCTCAGCCTCCATAATAGAATAAGCCAATTCCTATAAAAGATTCTCTCTTATATATTTATATCCTATTGGTTCTGTTTTTCTGGAGAAACTGACTAATACAATGGGCTTGTAAAGAGCCTCTTATACAGGGATGATCCAAAGATGGAGATGCTGTTAGCCCTCTATCTTTTGTTCTCTTCCAAAATTGCTTTTGCTATTGCAGATTCTTTTTATTTCAATATGAATTTTAAAATTAGCTCATCAAATTTTATAAAACAAACAAACAAACAAACAAAAACCTTGTCAGAGTTTTCATTGGAATTGCATTGAACCTTTATATCAATTTGGGGAGAATTGACTTTTTAACAATATTGAATTTTTCAACCCAAGGTGATCATATTTCTCTTTATTTAGTTAAAAGTCTTCTCTAATTTATCTCAGAAATATTTTCCCATTTTAGGCATATAAATTTTTTGCATATTTTCTAAGAGTTATTCCTAGTGTTTCATATTTTTATGCTAATTTAAATGGTACTGTCTGAAAGCAACATCTAATCTCAAAGGTAACATTTTTAATATAGATATTTTTCTAGATAATCTTCCCTATTTGGCATGTTTAGGGTGTGAATCAGTCTTGCTAAGTAAATACACTGTCAATAGAAATAGAAATGCTTGGAATTCTTATAAATTTTAGTGAGTTTAGAATGATTGGACAGCTCTTTATTGTGGTTATTCTGTACAGGAATAAATAAATAGAGTAAGGCAAACATATCTAAAACTTGATATTGTTAAGTAAATTTTTATGCAATGATAATTCCTGGACACAAAGTGTTTTCAGTCACTTTATATTCTTTTCATGAAATAATCTTTATTTCAATATAATCATTCCAATTATCATAAAGTCTCAGAATTGACTCTAAATATGAAGGCATGTAGACATTAAAATTTTTGTTTCTCAGTTCATCACTAAATAACATATTTTGAACACTTCAGTTTACATAAATTATAAACTTTAAAAGGTGGTTTTCCTTGGTATTGGGAAAGTATATAGGCATCTATGTTTGCTTCTTGCACAAGCACTTGATTTGGTTTTAGAAGCATAGATGCAGAATTATAACTTTAGCTTAATTTACCTTAAAGGAGAAACCCATCTCTTTCTTTTAACCTTCAAAACCTTATGAAAGGAAATATTTTTATTATGGACATAAGGTCAAGTCTTCAGTGTCTGTTGGCCTTAACTGGTGGAATTATATGCTTTGCCTTTACTCTAGTTAAGTGTATTTGTAGAAAATATTGGGATTCGGGAAATAAAAATCTGTGTCTAAATGTCCACGAGCAGAAATAATTGAAGAATCTTATGTTTCGTCACATCCATAAATTTTATGAGCTTGGCTATCTTATTTCCTGAATCGTTTTAGGATGGTGGCAGCATAGACACTCATTTTTAAAGAATATAGAAGACAGAGGCACCTATTTATATAATTCAGTCCGAAATTCCATCAGATGATGAAATGAGCATTCTGTGACCTGAATTATATGAATAATGGATACAATTCTCCCCTTGCCAAAGGTACTCTTAGTAGTTAGAGGTACATAAAGACCATGGCTACGTTTTTATAAAGTCCTATTTATTCTGTTAGGGTTGAGCTAACATTTTTTACTATCTAGCCTTATAACTATTACTTTAGTGGCTAAGTCAAATGAAATAACTAAAATGGACTAGGTCCTGTTGGTTTAATTTGGTCACAAAGATAAATTAAACCAATACTTTTTTTTTGACCACTTAATATGATTATCCAACTGATCAAATTAACAAGACAGTAATTATCTACCACACTTTGAGCTGCATAAATATAACCCTAGTCTAGTGTATGCTGGGAACTACCAGTAATGTGCTTACAGTAATATGAATATTTACTCTTTGCTGGGAATTGCAAATAAATTGCAATCTTTAGCCAAGGAAAAACATATTTGCATGTTTGTATGAGGGTCCTTTGGGTTATATGATTCAATGGATTATTTTCTTTGATTGTTTACCTTTCAATTGCTTTGAGAGTTTGGTAATTTGGGTAATTGATGCATCAGGTGTAACATATTTG